>NC_139956.1:43590673-43765673 GCF_963454915.1 Gymnoscopelus microlampas | reverse complement strand
AGCCTGAGAATCTGCTCCTGGCCAGTAAGTTGAAGGGCGCGGCGGTCAAGCTGGCAGACTTCGGCCTGGCCATCGAGGTGCAGGGGGAGCAACAGGCCTGGTTTGGTGAGTAGAACACTCGCTCAATGAGACGGTTACTCAGTTATATGATGCATCAGTTCACTAAGAACAGTGTCTCCCAAACAGTGGTATGTACAGTATGCATATACAGCGGTGGAAAAAGTACTCGCATGTTCTACTTAAGTAAAAGTACCAATGCTGCAATGTAGAAATACTCTGTTACAAGTAAGAGGCCCGTGTTCAAAATGTCACTTGAGTAAAAGTACAAAAGTATTGGCATGAAAATATACTTGAATCAAAAGTAAAACATTCACTTTCACTCATCTCACGATACGATTCGAATCACGATACTGGGTTTCACGATACGATTTTTCACTATCTTTTAAAACACACATTTATTTTCCAAACAAATGACCGAAAAATATATTTTTTAATTATGTCTCTTATACAAATCCACTATTTTCTTCTCTTTTATTTTTCACAATACTGTGTTTTCTCTTGTCCTCTTTTCAATACAGCAGCAAACTACATTTTTTTTTTTAGCAATTATCTTACAAAGATCCAGAATTGTTTTCTTTTTTTTGTCTTTTTTTATTAACCCATTGAGACCTGAAGTCGATTCTACATGTCTCCTGAAACTCAACAGTATTCTGAAAAAACTTATGTTTCTATATCAGTGGTTCTCAATCTTTTTCATGTCAAGGACCCCCAAAATGATATGTATTTGGCTGCGGACCCCCATCAAAATATTTTTGTTCCAGGGACCCCCCAGAAGCAAAGATTTGAGTTAAAAATGTTCGCTTTAAAAATAATTATATTCAAAGATTTGCACACATTTTCAAAAATAGCAGATCTACAAGCTCGTAGCACGGCACTCTGTGCCGCGCTATGAGCTTGTAGATCTGAATAGCTCAAAAGTGTAAAATAATTATTTTTAGCTCAAATCAAAAAATGACACAGTTCCAGGTCTTAAAGGGTTAAATGAATTGAAATTGTCACCACTTTGAATCGATTTGAATCGATTTTACGACCAATCGTTACATGCCTACCGTGTACTCATCCCACTAGCGGGTGCCGAGAGACTCTCAAGCCCCAAGAGCATGCTGGGAAGGAGGAGGAGGTTTGCCTGGCTGCGATGGCAGACTTCCCTCACCACAGAGGGCCGTCTGCTCTCTTTTTCAGGAAGCTTGTTAACCATGGCCCATGAACTTAACTCCTGTTTTAACCCACTAGGACCGGGAACTCATCTGCGTGTGTCATTTTAAGATTTATTTATTTTTTGTTTTTTTTTAATCCTGAAAATGTGTGCAAATCTTTGAAAATATAAATTTTCAAAGTGAACATTTTTAACTCTGTTACAACTTCTAGGGGTCCCTGGAACAAAATGATTTGAGATGGGGGGTCCACGGCCAAATACGTAAAAAAAAAAAAACTGTTCCAGGGACTGTTCCAGGGACCCCCAGAAGCAAAGATTTGAGTTACATATATTCACTTAAAAAATATGTATATTCAAAGATTTGCACACATTTTCACTATTTTTCAAAAATAGCAGATCTACAAGCTCATAGCGCGGCACTCGGTGCCGCGCTATGAGCTTGAATATCTGCTATTTTTGAATAACCAAAATTATAAAGTAATGGTTTAAGTGGTTACACAGATGCGTTCCCGGTTTTAACGAGTTAAAGCTGATCCTTAGCTACTGTGAAAGCTGTACTTATGGAAACCTGGAGAGACTTAATGTGGCGTGTGTGTGTGTGTGTGTTTGTGTGTGTGTGTGTGTGTGTGTGTGTGTGTGTGTGTGTGTGTGTGTGTGTGTGTGTGTGTGTGTGTGTGTGTGTGTGTGTGTTTTCCAGGCTTTGCTGGGACTCCCGGGTATTTGTCTCCTGAGGTTCTGCGGAAGGACCCCTATGGCAAGCCGGTGGACATGTGGGCGTGCGGTAAGACCACCGCAATCTCCCTTCCTTAAACCCAGTGGTGGAAGAAGTACTCAGATACTTTACTTAAGTATACTTACTTAAAGTACCAAAAGTAAAAGTACCAAAATGTTTGAAAATAGCCGATTTACAAGCTCACAACGCGTCGTGAGCTTGTAGATTGGCTATTTTCAAATAGCCTATGTATAAAATAGGGCTACAGTGATAATGTATATTTTATAATATAGTAATTTATATCTGCAAAGTAACTAGTAACTAAAGTTTTCAAATAATTGTAGTGGAGTAAAAGTACAATATTTTCCTCTGAGATGTAGTGGAGTAGAAGTAAAAGTATTGAAAATTGGAAAGACTCAAGTAAAGTACAAATACCTCAAACTTGAGTAAATGTACTTTCCACCACTGCTTAAACCCTCCAATCCCACGATGACCTTTCAGTCATTGTCGGAGGCCCCCGGGGCAGTCCTGCGTTTAGCTCTATATATACCGATTGGTTTTAAATCGAAGGAAGTCGGCACACCGCCTCCGCGGATAACGAGGGAGACACCAAATGTCACGGCTACCCTAAGGAGCATCAAAGCTAGGGACTGCACTTCAAAGGAAGGTGCAATACCTTGCAACACTCACACAATAGGGAAAAAATATGGAGTTGTAATTTAACTCCAAGAGTGTACACATGGAATTGAGTCAATTTTGTACACTCTTGGAGTGAGATTAACGCTGAGGCCGGACTCATACAGTACATGTGCGGCAGACAGACGCCTCGGATACGCAAGCCATTTCCCATGTTACCTTGCAGTGCTATTCTGTTTGTTAAGCTGTGACGTATGCGGCCCCGTCAGAACAACTTCCGGGTCCGAGTGTGTGTTTTGCCAATATGTGCAGTGCTAAAACTCTTGATTATGCGTGTTTATTGCGAAATATGCGGAAAATTGTGAAAAGTTGCGAAATATGCAGAAATATGCGATGCGCATATTATGCGGTGTGATGCGCATATTATGCGATGCAATGCGGCCTTTTTGTTACTCCCGCATAATTATGCGCCATTTAGCAAATTCTGCGATCGCATAATCACATTTTTTTGGAGGGTAAGAGTGGACGGCACTTGGTGCCTCTTGGACCCGGAAGTGACGCCGGACTACAAAAAGACGTCAGACTTAAAAACGGAATAGGAAGAGAGTCAAAGAGCGTTTGACTTGGATGTAGTGTTGTGTGTAGAAGCGTACACCGCTCACACGCGCACCTGCGTGCGTGCGTGCACGCAACGTGCCAACGTTATGCACGTGCAATATGACAACTTTTTGACAGCGCACGGTGTGCAGTTTGTTTGACTTGCGTTGGAGTGTTGGTTCACTGAAAGAAAACTACAAGCCAAATGGCTGCCAAGTGGGGTCAACGCTGCTATCCTGTAGGTTGGCGGTTGAACTTCCGATTACGAGTCTGTCCCTTGATTGATTGATTGATTGATTGATCTACCTTAACCAATTAAGACCTGGAACTGTGTCATTTTTTGATTTGAGCTAAAAAAGCATTATTTTACACTTTGGGCAAAAATAGCAGATATACAAGCTCATAGCGCGGCACCAAGTGCCGCGCTATGAGCTTGTAGATCTGCTATTTTTGAAAAATTTTGAAAATGTGTGCAAATCTTTGAATACATATATTTTTTAAAGCGAACATTTTTAACTCAAATCTTTGCTTCATGGGGGTCCCTGGAACAACATATTTTGATGGGGGTCGGCGGCCAAATACATTTAGTTTTGGGGGTCCTTGACATGAACAAGATTGAGCACCACTGATATAGAAACATACGTTTTTCAGAATACTGTTGAGATTTAGGAGACATGTAGAATCGGCTTCAGGTCTCAATGGGTTAACAGTTTGCAAAAAGTACAGTTATACAATAATTCTAAAAGAATAGCACAACAATCCTTGAGGGTTTGTTTCCGTTGCGGGCCTGTGTATTCAATTCACTATCAGGACATAACTTGAACGGTCAACGAGCAGTGGTGGAGAAAGTACTCAAGTGTTTTACTTAAGTAAAAGTATCGATACGGCAATTATAGAAGTACTCTGTTACAAGTAAAAGCCGGAATTTTAAAAAAAAATCATAAAAGTACAAAAGTATCAAAATGTACTTAAAGTACCAAAAGTACAAAAATGTTTTAAAATAGCAGTGTAGATCGTCTATTTTCAGCGTGGGTATAAAATATGGCTAAAGTGGTTAATGTAGGTTTTATAATGTAATAATTTATATCTGTAAAGTAACTAGTAACGTAAACTAGTAAAGTAAAGTTTTCAAATAATTGTAGAGGAGTAAAAGTATAATATTTGCCTCTGAGATGTAGTGGAGTAGAAGTAAAAGTATGGACAATTGGAAATACTCCAGTAAAGTAAAAGTACCTTGAAATTGTACATAAGTACAGTACTTGAGTAAATGTTGAGTAAAAGCCACGAGAGGCAGTGACATGAAGCTACAAGCTGCTGACCCTTGGCACTGTGTGATTAGCTTCAAAAACAAGTTGAGTTGTGCTTCAACTGTTTTCTGTGCCGTTTTGGGTCCATTTTACACTGACACTTGACACTTATTACACTTAAGGCCAAGGCCACCTGGACCTGTCAAGCACACACACACACACACACACACACACACACACACACACACACACACACACACACACACACACACACACACACACACACGTGCATTGTCTTCGTGGTCAGTGTGTCTCGCCTTCAAACAAAGAGCCCTGTTCGTTATATCCTGGAAACCTGCTGACGAATCCCGCCGTAACACTGTGTGTGTGTGTGTGTGTGTGTGTGTGTGTGTGTGTGTGTGTGTGTGTGTGTGTGTGTGTGTGTGTGTGTGTGTGTGTGTGTGTGTGTGTGTGTGTGTGTGTGTGTGTGTGTGTGTGTGTGTGTGGGCACAAGTGGCGGGGTCGCCATGGCGACCATTGTGCGAGGGTCAGAGCAGTGATGTCACTTTGATAATGGCCTCGTTAGTGTCTAACCCATTAAGACCGGGAACGCATCTGTGTGTCACTTTAGATTTCTTTGGGCTATAAAAGAAAATAGCAGATATACAAGCTCGTAGCGCGGCACCGACTGCCGCGCTACGAGCTTGTAGATCTGCTATTTTTGAAAAATCTTTAAATCTGTGCTTCTGGAACAAAACGTTTTCAGATGGGGGTCCGCGGCCAAATAAATATAATTTTCCTTGACATGGAAAAAGTTTGAGAACCACTGATATATATAGCAACATACGTTTAAAAAAAAAATAAAAACTGTTAGGATTTTGAAGACATTTGTAGAATCTCCCAGAAGCAAATATTTGAGTTAAAAATGTTTGCTTAAAAAAATGTATGTATGTACGTATGTATGTATGTAATACATACATATAAATCGTACATACATACATACATACATACATACTATGTATGTATGTATGTATGTACGATTTGTATGTATGTATGTACAGTATGTATGTATTCAAAGATGTGCATATATAGCTTGTATATCTGATATGTTTTGAATAGCCAAATAAATCGAAAAATTACACACAGCTGCGTTCCCGGTCTTAACGAGCTAATTAGCCCCTCTGTCACAGCGTTCCCTGTTTTAGAGGCAATTATGTCAAGTTCGAGGTGTTCGTCACCACCTCTTAGTGCCGTTTGTCACAGTCTGCCACTCACAATCGTTACGTAATTGCCAATTATTTGAGATAATCGCAATTGTATTGCATATAAATAGTCGTAATCGGTTCCATGTTGAAAAATGTTCTTGCGTTTCCAAACATTTAGCAGTGGTGTAAAGTAACTAAGTACATTTACTCAAGTACTGTACTTACGTAACATTTTGAGGTAGTTTTACTTTAATGGAGTATTTCCAATTTTCAGTATTTTCACTTCTACTCCACTACATCTCAGAGCCAAATATTGTACTTTTACTCCACTACAATTATACAACTTCAGTTACTAGTTACATTGTAGATTTGGATTATTATTACAAAATATACATTAAGCACTTCAGCCCTATATACATTTCAGCCATTTGAAAATAGCCGATCTACATGTGACGCATTGTGAACTTGTAGATCTGCTATTTTCAAAAGATACATTTGGAAACTTGAAATGGGACATTCTGCATAATAAGTATTTTACTTTTGGTACTTTAAGTACATTTTGATGCCAATACTTTTGTACTTTTACTCAAGTACTTTTAAGTAAAAAATGAGTACTTTTTCCACCACTGACATTTAGTAGAGGAAATAGCAGATCCACAAGCTCACAATGTGACGCGTTGTGAGCTTGCTATTTCTGCTTTTTTGTAAATTATTTTGAAAGTATACAATTATTAATTAGGCAAATGTAATTTGTATGCATACATTTCAATATTCAATGCCAATTGAATATTGAAATGTGTGTGTGTGTGTGTGTGTGTGTGTGTGTGTGTGTGTGTGTGTGTGTGTGTGTGTGTGTGTGTGTGTGTGTGTGTGTGTGTGTGTGTGTGTGTGTGTGTGTGTGTGTGTGTGTGTGTGCGTGCGTGCGTGCGTGCGTGCGTGTGCAGGTGTGATCCTGTACATCTTGCTGGTGGGGTACCCTCCGTTCTGGGATGAGGATCAACATAGACTGTATCAGCAGATTAAGGCCGGGGCGTACGACGTGAGTCTAACACACTCTCTCTCCCTCTCTCTGTTCTCTATATGTCTGTCTGTCGCTCTCGCTCTCTCGCTCTCTCTCGCTCTCTCTTCACTGTTCTACAGTGGTTCTGGGGGCTTGGTTTTACAGTGTTCCAGTATGAGTCCTCTCTCCTTATTGGATGAAATTGTTCATGTAATGTACTCCAAGAGTTACTCCTTCATTGAGACATTTAAACCCTGGTGCCTGGTAGGACACCTGCCGGTTAACAATGTCAATAAAGTTATTTGAAGAAGATGGCGCACCGGATTGGACCCTAGATGCACCGCGGTCTTTATTGCAGACAGTGTTGCGACCTTTACTTAAAGGTTTGGTCTAATAGGCCTAATGCATTATACTGTACTTGCATTTGTAATGCATAACACTTGATATACCTGTTTATAATTTTGCATAACATATAACAAGGTTTATTGAGTATTATAATGCTGGTCTGAATGCATTATAAGCTCAGCGGAACAAAACATAACTACCATACATAGTCTGTGTTTTATACGTAATGACACATAACTGACTATGAATTATGGAGATACAAGATTCCCGACTATCACTGATGAAAACTAAATAAAAACTAAGCTATAACGACTAAAACTGAGACTAAATATGTTGACAATTCAACAGATAGTCAACAGATAAAAACTAGACTAAGATGTTAGGGAGGGACTTTAGTAGAACTAAAAGACAAGTCATTTTATGCTTGGCTGTGCGTGCGTGTCACGCTCCGAAAACGCCAATCTTATGATATTTAGTCAAATAACAACTAGACTAAAAGTAAAACATTTCAGATGACTAAAATATGACTAAAACTAGATGGAATTTAGTTAAAAAGACTATGACTGAAACTAAATCAAAATCAGCTGTCAAAATGAACACCGGTCACTGGAGCAGCTCGGGCATTTCTTTATTTTTGAAGGTGCTAGTAACTAGGTAGACTGAAAGAACGAGCCCAATCGATGGTCTTGAAGGGCGGAGCCAAACCCAGGCGCTGGATTCCAGCGCCTGGGTTTGGAGCACTCTGATTGGTTAGGAGATAACAAGGTCCTAAGACCAGCGTTCCTGCAAGGTTCTCCCAGGCTTTTTTTCTTTTGAAACAAAAAAAAAGGCATGGGTTTCCGAGGCTAGTAACTAGGTGACTTATGTTTGGATGTGAACTGCATCTTCCTCATCTGAAACATAATGAACAAATGTTTCTCTCCTGTCATTAGTTCCCATCTCCAGAGTGGGACACCGTGACGCCCGAAGCCAAGGATCTTATCAACAAGATGCTGACCATCAACCCCGCCAAGCGAGTCACCGCCACGGACGCACTCAAACACCCATGGATCTGCGTATGTACACACGCACACGCACACACACACACACACACACACGCGCACACACACACACACACACACACACACACACACACACACACACACACACACACACACACACACACACACACACACACACACACACACACTCACACTCACACACAGACGGAGGGAAGTCTCATCTCTCTCTTTCTCTCACACACACACAGCAACGTTCCACCGTGGCCTCCATGATGCACAGGCAGGAGACTGTGGAGTGCCTGAAGAAGTTCAACGCCAGAAGGAAACTCAAGGTGAGACACGTCCTTTTCCAAACGTCCTTTTTGCTATAACGCCTCCCCCATGACAGCCGGGGTGCCTGATGGAGGGGAAAGGGAACTGGTTGGAATAACGTGTTCCTTCCACACGCTACGTCCTACCGGGGAAACTCCCCCCTGTCAGGTGACAAGAAGGCTAGTTGGCTCTCATGCATTGAAGGAGGCATGAGCTCGGCTCTGGGCTCCCTAGGCTGGCAGGGGGAGTGTAGCGCCCAGGATTACTCAGACAGTTGGCACTGGGTGAAAAAGGGTTGCAAAATCGTGGGATCTTTTTTTTTTTTTAAACAAATAATGTCTACTCTCATAGCACAAAGATTACCCCGCAAGGGTCCGTTCTCATGGGCCATTCACACCAAGCACGATAACGATCACAAAAATACACTACAGTCGTGGGGGATATCTTTTTTTGGATCACTTTCAGCTCGATTGTATGAACGATTTTACACGTTCAGAGTTAAAATGACCACTAGGGGATTGGCAGTGTAGAGAGACATGGTTGCCACCGCATCCTGTCTGCTCTGTCAAATGGTGCTCAACATGGGTTTCTGGGACCCCCAAGGGTCCTTGGGGGGGGGGGGGGGTCCCCATGCTAAATGATGAATTGTTCATCTTCACCATTAGTACATGTACAAGTAAATACTGTATCACTAGAGAATGTAGAACAATGTCTATTTTGATTAGAGTTAATGACAGACAATATCGGACCAATTGATCAGTCCATCCATCAATAAAAAAGTCCCTTAGATAAAAATAAACACAACATCTTGGTATTGGTGTCCGTGGCCCTAATAATGTATATCAAATTAGGGGTCCTTGAAATAAAAAAAATTGAGAACCATTATCAAGACACTGAATTCCTTATCAGTATAACACAGGGGTCTTCAACAGGGGGTCCGGGACCCCTAGGGGGTCCTCAGAGTTACTACAGGGGGGGCTACCACATCTTTGTGTGATAGGATTTTCTTTTTTACATTAACCACGTGAACCCTAGCATCCCTTTTCTAAGGACAACTTTACCCCAAAAATAGCAGATCTACAAGTTCACAACGCCTCGCAGCGCGAGGCGTTGTGAGCTTGTAGATCAGCTATTTTTGGCCAAGAGGAAAAAATCTAGGTTTTATCTGCAACACAAATTTATACAATATGTAGAGGGGGTCCCTGCTTCATCTCTCTCTCTCTGCTAGAGGGTCCTTGGCCTGAAAAAACGTCGAAGACCCCTGGCATAGCACACTGTGTTTAGCTCCGTTTCTACTGATGGTTTGGGAGTTATGATCTAGTCACTTCTGGTGGTGATTTGCATCACTGAGCGGAACCTTGGAACGTACCGGTGTGTTTAATCATTACCTTTCCAGCCGTGTTGAGGACTTCCCATGTCAGCGATATTTTGTCCGCTTCAAGTCCACCATCACCTCAAAGTGTGTGCCCTGTTTTGTCTCCCCAGGGTGCTATCCTGACCACTATGCTCGCCACGCGCAACTTCTCAGGTAGGACAAACATCCGCCTTTCAGTTCAATCCAATTCCTGTAGAGTTACGCCAAAACAAATTCGGGTTTTGTCACGTGACAAAGTCGAGCGTCGAAAATCGCCGATCTGCAAGGTCGCAACGCGTTGCACCATGCCGTGTTTTGCGACCGTGCAGATCGGCGATTTCCTATGAAAGCGACACTGTCGCGTCTCTATGAATTGAGTACAAAAAGACCCCAATGGAAACAAGCCATTGGCTTTCTTGGGTCTTAAATCCTCGGGAGAAGCATCTGTGTCATTTTTGGATTTGACCTAAAACGCATTATTTTACACTTTGGCTATTCAAAAATAGCAGATCTACAAGCTCATAGCGCGGCACTCGGTGCCGCGCTATGAGCTTGTAGATCTGCTATTTTTGAGAAAGTGTGAACATTTGTGCAAATCTTTGAATATATATTTTTTCAAGCAAACATTTGTAACTCAAAACTTTGCTTCTGGGGGGTCCCTGGAACAAAATATTTTGAGATGGGGGTCCGTGGCCAAATACATATCATTTTGAGGTCCTTGACATGAAAAAGTTTGAGAACCACTGACATACTGTAGTAACATAGGTTTTTTTCAAAAAACTGTGAGGATTTAGAAGACATTGTGTAGAATCGGCCTCAGGTCTTAAAGGGTTAACAGACCTTGTATTGAACTGTACTTTTCTGTGTTTTTTTCTTTGCAAACTGATAAAAAAAAAGTAATCAATCAATCAATCAATCAATCAATCACTCGCACGACAACGCAAAGATCAGTCTTTAGCGTTCCCCTGGACCATTTGATGAAGGTCGATGGCCGATGCCCACCGAAGCTTTTCCTCTTCCTCCCTGTAAATCAATGTTCACGTTCTGGACTTGGATATTTTGAAATAAGAGGCTACTTTTTTCAGGTATACATGGAACAGTTTTTTGGGATGTTTAACCCATTAACTCATTGAGTGCCACAATCCGTCAAATCCGTCACGTGGCCTGACGCCCAGAGCGCCACAATCCGTCAAATCCGTCATAAAAAAAAAATCAAAATATTTTTTTTTTTTTCAAAATACAAGTTTTTTTTTTTTTTTTTTGGGGGGGGGGGGGGGAAACATGTTCAGAACCCAAGATATGATGATTTGAAGATTTGCTGCTCCATCCACTCCTTGTTTAACCTATAACTTAAAAAGGCTGTATCTCGCTTCCTAAGCACTTTTTTTTTTACAATGAATTTTGGCTGTGGCACTCAGAGCCAAAATTCCATAAACATGAATAAATAAGCTTGGCACTGAATGAGTTAAGACCTGAGGCCGATTCTACAAATGCCTTCTAAATCCTAAATCCTAAAACAGTTTTCTTAAAAAAAACGATGTTGCTATATATCGTTGCTTTCTCGGGCAGAAACCTCTTATCTCCGTATTTTAACTTTTTCTGTTTTTTTCCGTAAATTAACAACCTACTTGAGCATGCTACAGCGTTAGGGGTGTGCCGAATTTCACGATATGATACGATGCACGATATTGGGCTCACAATATCGATACGATATATGGCGCTTTTCTATCATGACAAGATATGGGGGGAAAAGCTTATGAAAATATATGGGGTGGGGGAAGCAAATGCAAACAAATACTTCTGTTTTTGCATTAGTATTTTGTATTATTATTATTATTTTATTTTTATATATTTTTTCAAAACAACAAAACGATACATATCGTCACGAAAACGTATCGCGGGACGATATATCACGGGGCGATATATCGGCATATCCCTATAACAGCGTCACACAAAACATCAAAAGTAGCAGTTCCGCAAGCTCGAAACGCGGCGCCAAGCGACGCGTTTCGAGCTTGCGGATGTGCTACTTTTGAATTTGACAGTTTTGGACATGTGAGGTTTTCCAACCGACAGAAACGATACATAGATACAATCTATAAAATGACACGGATGCTTACCCCGGCTTTAATGGGCTAATAGACCGCTGACCTTTAGAGGCAATCGAGGCCAGCTTTCTCCCTTTTTAACCCCCGATGGCTGTCGATAGAGACGGAGACTGGATGGTTCCGATGCACATCGATCCGTCTCATGGGGCCCACGGGTCCCTTTTTAAAGGGCAATAACGTTCAAACCGGATCCGCTAACTACGCGACGATTGATCGTACGTCTCTCTTCATGGGACATGGCTGGGACTTGTCTTTCCTTTTGTTTTCATTCCGTCAGGGATTTATGAGTGTGTGTGTTGTGTCCTGTGTGTCGTAAGAATTGAGTAGCTCGGGTCAATACAAGTTTGTGTAATTGTACTGTATTTGTGTCTACATATCGGCGGTGTTGGGTGGAAACCGTGTGCGTCCAAAACGGCTACTTTTCGGGAGATGGGAGGAAAAAAAGATCCTGTGATCCAATGTAGTTATTATTTATTTAGTCGCAAGCCCTTGTTTATACTTTTCATTGGTTCAATATCCTATTAAAATTATTAAAATTATTAAAATTATTCCTTAAACTTTTCATTGGTTCAATATCCTATTAAAATTATTAAAATTATTAAAATTATTCCTTAAATTACATTCCATGTTGGAAAAAGGTTTACGAATAAACCAAAAAAAGTGAAATATGGAGATACAAGGTTTCTGCCCGACACCAAGGATTATATGTCTGTGTGCATGTACGGTATGTACAGTACAGTACAAAAGAGAACTATTTTGTTCTAAATTGTCAAGGGGGGATGTAAGTGATATATCTTTGTAAAACATTTGTTTAAGTTAAAAATCGGTATGCGTATGTATCTGTTCAGCTCTTTAGTAATCAGAAAACATATTTTCCGGTGGGTTAGAAATGTTCTCCAATCAGGCGAGACAATCCCACACAGATCATGTATCGGCTTACAATTTTTTTCTGTTTTTGTTTTTGTTTCACTACTTCCAACCACTTCAAAGTTCACTCTTTTATTCTGTATCCTGTATCGAGTTCTCTACAATTGTTTCTCTGACCTGAAAATGTATGTTCTGTTTACTAAAGAAGCTGGAGAGACGAGGAGACTCCCTGTTACTGAACACACACTGCATAGCAATGATTACTATCAGAATATAGAGCTATGACATGTATTCTAACAACACAATATCACTTACAGCCTCTTTAAAGCATTGTCTTTATTTACTAGTCATGCATCATGGTTAAAAAAATGGTGTTATCTGGCTGTTTTGTTTATTCATAAAGAATACATAAAGCAGTGGTTATCACACCGGGGTCCGGGGACCCCCGGGGGTCCTTGAGGAGTTATGGGACTTTAACTCAGAGAGTGTACAAACGGAACCAAAATGTACCCGTGACATTAACACTGTATCTTCAGGGCCAATCTATGCTTTGAGCGACAAGTGTCGACCGACATGTCACGCTATGTGTCTCTCAACGTTCAGAGTTTTGAGCACCCATACTGTCTGCGACTCGCCGACGCGAGAGCGTCGCCACAAAACGTAAACAAGGAAGTGGATGTAGCCTCCTGCATCTGACCAACCAATCAGAGTGCGTGACATTTTATGAAGGCGTGTGCAACCTTTCATTTTTCCAGAGGTATGCAAGCGACCCCCGTTGGCGGAGATCCTCCACAACATATTTTTTCTCTCGTTTCGACGTGACTTTCGTAGCGCGATGTGCCAGTCGGCGCTTGTCGCTCAAAGCATACATTTGGCCTTTAGAGTTTACTTCTCTCTCTCTCTACCCTCCCCTCTCCCTCTCTTTGTGTGGTAACTCGGTTTACGAGGTAAGAACTTCCTTAGCATGGTTAGCATTACTTCTGAGCGCCCAAAACGGTTCTATACCGGGTTAGGCTCATGTGTGCCGGTTCGCACCGCTAGCTAACACGCCTTCTGCAACAACACACGCTAGCTGGTAACAACGCAGTCAACTAACCTCCTAGTTCTCTCCAGCCAATGACGAAGCTCCACTGCCCGCAAAGTTTGCCAGATGTCCCGCTCTCAATCACCCAAACGGCTTGCTGTATGCCCCTCTGATTTGTTTATATCTGGAACACAGTTCTTATGTGACGCAATCTAAGATTTCATGGGAAATCCAATAGAAAAAATAACGCACTCTATTCAAAAACAGCAAAAGTAGCAGATCGACAAGCTCAAAACGCGTTTCGAGCTTGTCGATCTGCTGCTTTTAGATACTTTACGAAAAAACACAAAAAGTTTGAATTAGAGGTTTCTGCCCGAAAAGCAATAATTTGCATGTTAATTGAAGATTGGATTTAAATCGGTTGGACGCAGTGGAAAAACGAAACACTCGATCGCCATTCACTGTATTGATCTTACGTCATACCCCCCCCACCCAGGTAAAAGTCAATACATGCTCCTTCCGGACATCCGAACTTGTCTTCAGAAAGGGAGGTGATATAACTACAAACTTCTGATGGGAACTTTTTCTCTCTGAACATCTGGCTCCTCCAGATGTCCTGACTATCCGAACTGTAGTTCGGAAAGTCTGTCCGAATCCCAACGTCGGAAAGACTATGTATTGGCCTTAAATACATGGCAAAATGGCCACCATGCAATTAACATTAACACGATATCAGCCCGGCTCCTTCCTTCTAACATGTAGAACCCGTTCGTGCGTGCGTGTTACTGTACTTGTGAGGCAAAAGGTATAGTGGAATTTGAGATCACATCGTGAGGACAATTGTCCTTGTCCTCCCAAGAGAAATGGTTGTTTTATGGTAAAACGAAAATGCTTACAATTAGGAAAAGATTCAGGTTAGGATTAGACATTTAGAGATGAGGTTTATGAGTGGAGTTTTGCCTGATTTACTCTTATTTGCACCCCAATAGACACAACACACCATGTTGTGACACATTGTGAGCTTGTAGATCTGCTATTTTTGGCTTTAGGGTTAAAAATGGCAAAGAAAAAAGTATAAATGGCAATCCTAAAATCACTGTCATACAATGTTGACGTTCTCACAAGTATAGTAATGCAAACGTGTGTGTTTGTTTTGCGTGTGCGTGTGAAAGTGGGGCAAATAAAAAAAAGTAAATTGAGCTATTAGACTTCAATTCCCTGGCGTCTGCTTAATTAAAGCTTCATCTAATAGTCCAGCACATGAGGACAAAAAAAAAACGATCTACAAGCTAACGACGCGTCTTATCGCGGCACGTTAGTAGCTTGTAGATCTGTTCTTTTCGGCAACGACACCGTTCGAACTACAGAGTACAAATGAAGCTCTGTAAGTGACCGCTCAAGGCCGTGGCGTGCACGTGCGTCTCCCAGGCCAGCGGTCTATACCAGTTGGATTTAATTGCATGTTCCGACCTATAACACTTTCACTTTAGATTTACTTTTTCGCCTCAATTCTCGCCTGCATTCTTTCTCGACACTATTCTCAATTACAGCGGGAGTGGCACACACTCTCGGAGCACGGCGGTTTAATTGGCCCCCCGGCCTTTTACTTCTATACTGTCCGTGTGCGTGTGCGTGCATGCAGACATGCGTGGGCGTGCGAGTACTCTTGTCACTGATTGTGTGTTTTTTTTCCCCCTCTTCTTGCAGTAGCCAAGAGTCTGATGAACAAGAAAGCGGATGGTGTTAAGGTGAGATGACATTTCTGTCCATCATACTTCTGTGGGTTTCCTAGTTTACAGATTACCCCCCCCCCCCCCCCCCGTTTTTTTTTATTATCCTACCCCCAGCCGTACGTGCGTCCAATCAAAAGGTGTGCTTTTACCCCGAGACAGGTCCTGTGTGTCTGCAGGTGTTCCATTGCGTTTGGCACGATGACATTATAAAAAGGCTTTTTTTCCAGTCGTGTTTGAGTCCGTATAGCCAACGGTGAAAACACAGCCAGCATTATCTTTTGGTTTCTGAGTATTTCACTTTTACAAATTGTAATAATAAATAATACTGATAATATTGGTCCCCAATCCTTTTGGGTTTGTCATTGTACATTAAAGTGAAATGTTGCCCTCTGCATTCAACCCGTCCTAGCGATTAGGAGCTGTGGTCACTTTTAATGCAGTAGTTTGGGGGTTAAGTTCCTTGCTCATGGGACACTTTAACTCTTTTCCTGCCATTGACGAGATTTCTCGTTTTTCTCCGCATGGCTCAGCCAGCCATCGACGGGATTGACGAGATTTTTGAAAAAAATAATATATATATATATATATATATATTTAATTTTTTTTATCACAAAGGAAGCAGGAGATAACGCGATGCGAAGATTTTCTGCTCCATTCACTTCAATGTTAAAAAATAAACGGAGACAAAATTCACATTTTACCTATTTTTGCAATGTTATTCTCTGGCAGGGAAGGGGGTAGATTGTGTATATACTCTGGCAGTTAAAGAGTTAACAAACAGGCCAGGGCCAGGTTGGGGGTCGAACCGGGGACTTTCTGATTCGCAGACGGCCACTCTAACCGTTCAGCTATGGCTGGCCCTAAAGCAGGGGACTTCAACGTTTTCAGGCCAAGGACCCCCTAGCTGAGAGAGAGATGAAGCAGGGACCCCCTCTATATTGTTTAAAAATTGTGTTTCAGATGTAACTTTTTTTTGTTTACTTGGTCTGCTCTTTTCCCCCTCTACACCAAACACCTCTTTGCAAAAAAATAGCAGATCTACAAGCTCACAACGCCTCGCGCTGCGAGGCGTTGTGAGCTTGTAGATCTGCTATTTTTGGCTAAAGTTCTCCTCAGAAAAGGGATGCTAGGGTTCGAGTGGTTAAGGTAAAAAAAAAACACATCACACAAAGATTTGGCGGACCCCCTGTAGTAACTCTGAGGACCCCCTAGGGGTCCCGGACCCCCTGTTGAAGACCCCTGCCCTAAAGCCCTTAGTAATTTTCCTTTTATATGCAGTTGCACCAGCTTGTGTTTTTTTTTCTTTTTAAACGCCAGCACTTTAGAAAATGACAACTGGAAAATAGATGGGAAGGAAAACGAGTGTGTGCGTGTTTGTGTTTGTGTATGTGTGCGTGCGCGCGAACATGCATATGGCCATGTATTTGACGGCAAAAAATAGGACCATTACTGTGTCTTGTTTTGTCTGGTTGTCTTGTTGCTGCGGCTGGATGCAGCAACAAGACGTACTCACATTATGAGGGTTAGGGCCTGCTCCGGTCTGCTCACCCAGCATTAGAAACCCTTTAAGATTTGCAGACAAAAGTATACATAGAGATTCTTCGTTGTAACACCCCTGTAAAGGACTGTTGGAATAGTCACAAGCTGGCACGTGATTGTTTAAGGCAGGGGTTCTCAACCTTTTCAGGCCGTGAACCCCCCGCCAAAATAATCATATTTGAACTGGGGACCCCCCGAAATAATCATATTTGAACTGGGGACCGCCCGAAATAATCATATTTGAACTGGGGACCCCCCGAAATAATCATATTTGAACTGGGGACCGCCCGAAATAATCATATTTGAACTGGGGACCCCCCGAAATAATCATATTTGAACTGGGGACCCCCCGAAATAATCATATTTGAACTGGGGGACCCCCCACCCTGACAAGCCCTTGGAATCGTAGGAGTTGAGGCATTACATTTAGTTTGACTCGGTTCCACAGATAAATATTGTGAAAATAGCCGTTGTGAGCTTGGAGATCGGCTATTTTCACAATTTCTGCCTCTTGTATTATTTGACAATATGGCCAATGTTTGACCAGTTTTTATAGTATTGTTTGTTGATTACTTTTCATGCAGTAATGGTCTTCTTTCTTTTTTGAGGTATTAAAAAGGTCTTTAAAAGTCCTTAAAGTGTCACTTCACTTTCATCTGGGGACCCCCCCCCAAATCACATACAATTAGAATGGTTAGAGTAGTTATCATAGAACAGTTGCACATGTTACGATATCTGTCCCAATACCGGTTCACCTTTCCGAGTTGCCAAGGTGATTCATAGTAGATCGGGTGGAGTCGCATGATATCCTCTCTGTCGGGTGGAAACCTCATATAACCAAAACTGTTTTCTATTCAGGATTCAAATTCATGTTCAAAAGTAGCAGATCTACAAGCTCGAAACTTGCGGATCTGCTACTTTTCGATGCTTTTGTGTTACGATCAAGTAGGGCGTTAATTTATGAAAAAACAGGAAAAGTTATAAAATGGAGATAAGAGGGGGGGGGGGTTGTTCTGACCCAATGAAGCCTTTCTAATTGAAGAGTGATTAGCGGGCATAAGGACCACATTCAGCCCCTCACACTCATCAACTGCTATTTTTGAAGCGCGACACAATGCGTCTCTAAATCAGGCTTTACTCTGTCTCTGTGTTTAATTATTTTTTACTACTCTTGCTGCTTTGATACCTGTATACAACCCGCCCCCCCCGAGAGATCAACAAAGGTTTATCTGATCTCATCTTAATTGCTAGACGTTGGCGCTTTGCAACGTCCCTCGAGCCGTTATGACCGAGAGAGAAGAAGCCTGCCAGTGATTTCTGATCACGATAGCCTCTCTATTCTACCATAAAACTACAGATCAAGGGTCCAGGTTGTGCTTTATTGTTGTTTGTCTTGTGTACAGGTACATAAGAGTAACATGTATTTTCTAGTAATAATTGTAATAATAATAAAAACGTAAAAAAAATAATAATAACAAATATTTGAGTTAAAAATATTCGCTTTAAAAATATGTGTATTCAAAGTTTTCAACAAATCACAATTTCTTTCACAAAAGAAAATGCAGATCTACACGTAGTCTCATAGTCACGAAGTGCTATGAGCTTGTATATCCGCTATTTTGTCCAAATTATAAAATAACGGTTACAATGACAGAAACTGTTCACCCAAGTAGTGCTGGATCAGAGTAGCATCGGCTTGGTTCTACTGAATGAAGACCCACACCCTCGCTCCCCTTCCACCCAATAGCATTAGATTATTGGCAAACGGTATAATCCAAGGTGGTGGATTAGAATTTTTGCTGAATTACAGACTTCAAAACTGGTCTGTAGAAACCAATGGGATGACGTCATGTCCATTCTTTTTATTATTATTATTTTTGTACAGTCCAAGGTCGAACATTAACCTTTCTCCACAGCATTGCTTTCCTCTTTTTTCCCCCTCGGTGATGGACAACGCTCTGAGACTGACTTCACTGCGACTTGACGCCTAAACGCATGCTCTGTCATACAATGGTCGCTGCGGACCGAAAATAGCTGATCTACAAGCTCGCGTTGTGAGCTTATAGATCGGCTATTTTCACACCACAATACAAATCGTGGCTTGAGCACTTAGTCACTTCTGTCTGTCTGTCTGTCTGTCTGTCCATCTATCTGTCTGACTGCTCTGTCCCCTCCAGATCAACAACAAGGCTAATGTCAGCACCAGCCCCAAAGAACCAATCGCTACTCCTTCTCTGGTACACGCTGCATGCCTGCCTGCCTGTGTCTTTGCATGCATACTGTATCTGCCTGCCTGTCCGTCCGTCCGTCTGTTAGTGATGGGGTCGTTCATGATCGATTCGTTCAAAAATAATGAGTTCATTGCCGCGAACGAGCTCGTTCACTTCCTGAAACTGTTACGTTCACGCTATTGTCCATGCCCCCCCATCCCCTCCCCCCGTACACAGGACGGGAGGGCTGGCCGTACGTGCGACGTAATAATAACACTCCCGCGATGGCGTTTTTCGCTAGAAAATAGGCTCTATGCATAGCAGCCATATTTTCACTTCCTTCACAGGTGTTACCAATGATACTAATGAAGGCTCTGTTCCATTTAGTGTAGCACAGTGGTTTCCACGACCCCCATAACTCTGAGAGTGTACAAATGGAAGGGTCCATTTGGTTCCATTTGTACGCTCTCAGAATTACACACCTGTAAGGGGCCATTTGGAAGCCCATGAGGGTCCCCTGGACCCCAACTGTAGACCCACTAGTGTAACAGAGTGTTTCCAGTGAGCCAACATGCACAATATCAGCACCCTGACTCTGTTTGACCAGAATGGAACAGAGCCTAGTATCATTGGTATCACCTGTGAATGTCTTCACAATATGGCTGCTGTGAATAGAGCCTATAGCACGAGAACGAGAACGTGAACGAATCATTTGAACGAATCGTTGCCGCGAACGTGAACAAAATTGTTCGTTCGCTGAAATGAACGTTTTTTTTTCCCTTCACTACTGTCTGTCTGTCTGTCTATCTATCTTCGGTTGAATCCGTTGGCTGTGCTTGTATAACTCACTGTATATCCACATTTCCTCATATAAAGGGTGGATTTCCTTTTTTGGAATCTGATGCACATTTAACACCGCATATACCGTCAGCTGTTAGGTGTGTGCAGTGGTGGAAAGTAACTAAGTACTTGTACTCAAGTACAATTTTGAGGTATTTTTTACTTTACTGGAGTATTTCCAATGTTCAGTACTTTTACTTCTACACCACTACGTCTCAGAGGAAAATGTTGTACTTTTACTCCACAACAATTATTTCAAAACTTTAGTTATTAGTTACTTTTGATTATTATTACAAAACATACATTAACCACTTCAACCTTATGCATTTTGGCCGTTTGAAAATAGCCGATCTACGAGCTCACAATGCGTCGCATCGCGACGCATTGTGAGCTTGCAGATCTGCTATTTTCAAAATATTTTTTGTACATTTGAAAACTTGAAACGGGACATTCTGCATAACGAGTACTTTCTACTTTCGGTACTTTAAGTACATTTTGATACCAATACTTTTGTACTTTTACTCAAGAACATTTTGAATTCCGGACTTTTACTTGTAACAGAGTATTTCTACATTGCAGTATTGATACTTTTACTTAAGTAAAACAAAAAAGAGTACTTTTTCCACCACTGGGTGTGTGCGCATAGCAGCTTTACTTGGCATTACTGCAGGTGTTCCCAAAACGTTTCAGCTCAAGCCCCCAAAAGATACATTTGGTGTCCCAAGCAGTAAGCATATATATATATATTTTTTAAAATCATTTGAAATAATAAGACAAAATAGTTTGTTGGAAACACTGTTTTGGGAAACACTGCATTACTGTTACAAGGGACTGCATTTTCCTTTTGTTGTTGATAGCAGACTGCAATGGCCCCTGCATTGGCCCTGCACGTCTGCGACAGGGCATACCACCATTCAGAAAGGTGAAAATCCTTGGAAATAAATCTTGTTTACGGGCGAGCCCTGTTCAGGGTAGCAGCAGTACAAAAAGACAAAAACAACGTATACAAACATTTACACACACAAACGGAACACACATTAAAGGCAGGGGAGATGATTTTAAATGCTGGCTATTCAAATACTAGCTGTATACTGTTATGCTTCAACACGTCTTGCAGCATGGTCCAAGTCTATTACATTTCAATAATTGGGTCTTATCAGTAGGCTACAGTTTTTTCTTTCATCGCACATTACATGAACAAAATAAGGAAAAAAAAGAATACAATTAGGCAGCTGCATTTCCATTTAAAGGGATATTTCACCCCCAAAATGACTTTTTTTCTATCAATTAGTCACCCCATGGAGACTTGAATTCATGGATATATAATATATTTTTTTGTCCCATTCCTAAGCCAATAATTTGATGACCGGCAGCGGTTCCGGTAGGAGACACAAAGAGTCTCCTTTTCACCTACCGCAGCGGTTCTCAAACTATGGGTCGCGACCCAAAGTGGGGTCGCGGGAGGGTGCCGTTGGGGTCGGGCATTGGCAACCAAAAAAAGGAGAAAAAAAATCCCCCAAAAAGAAAAAAAAAGGTTTCGACCAACGTGAACTGTGATGTGATGAAATGACACTGTGATTAATGCAATTAGTGTTTATTGAGTACACCCTTGCAGTAGTCAGGCAGGGTTGTTATATAAGCCGGACCAGCTGTACCTATTTTGCTGATTAACACAGTAAATGGCAGAACGCCTCCAACACACAAACTGACTCAGGACTTATGTTCAATATGAGTGGGTGGTATGAGTACATGGATCATGGGTCCATTTGGTTACATTTGTACCCTCGCAGAGTAAAAGTTTGATCGCGGCGGCAGAATCGCGAGGGGGGGGTGGAATGGGATCGCCAAAAGAAAAATCCCTCATAATATGGGGTCGTGGTATAAAAAAGATTGAGAACCCCTGACCTACCAGAAGCGCTGCATACCGGTCCGCTGGTCATCGCATTATTGGCTTAGGAATGCGACAAAAACAAATACAATATCCATGGGGTGACTGGGTGCATTTCTCCTTTCCGACATGTCGCCTTTCCGACGTTGACGAAACCTATACCTAACCCTAACCCTAACCCTAACCGCACGCGGAAGCCACTAGTCGGAGTGGTGAGATGTCGGAATGGAGAGTGAACACCGGGGTGACTAATCGATAGATGTTTTTTTCTTTTTGGGTGAACTATCCCTTTAATGATTTAAATTGATCTTAAAATCTATTCTAAAACTGACAAGCAACCAATGCAGGGACTTTAAAAAAAGGCGTGCTGTAATATGTGTTAGCTAGAGAAGCTGATGCTCTTTCCGATGGAGTCTACCGTCAAATCAGACGGTAAACTCTTTTTCAAAAGACCTTTTAATAGTGAGATCAATTACCCTTAACCCTTTAAGGCCGGGAAAGGGAACACATGTGTGTCATTTTAAAGATTTCTTTGGCTATTCAAAAATAGCAGATATACAAGCTCATAGCGCGGCACCGAGTGCAGCGCTATGAGCTTGTAGATCTGCTATTTTTGAAAAATCGTGAAAGTTTGTGCAAATCTTTGAATAAGCGAACATTTGTAACTCAAATCTGTGCTTCTGGGGGATTCTACAAATGACTTCTAAATCCTAACAGTTTTCTGAAAAACGTATGTTGCTATAATATCAGTTCTCAAACGCATTCATGTCAAAGACCACCCAAAATGACCCGTATTTGGTCGCGGACCCCCATCTCAAAATAGTTTGCTCCAGGGACCCCCAGAAGCAAAGAGTTGAGTTACAAATGTTCGCTTAAAAGAAAAGAAAATCGAAGATTTGCACAATTTTCCACGATTTCTCAAAAAATAGCAGATCTACAAGCTCATAGCGCGGCACTCGGTGCCGGGCTATGAGCTTGTGTATCTGCTATTTTTGAATAGCCCAAAATAAATCTTAAAATGACACAGATGCGTTCCTGGTCTTAAAGGGTTAAGCGTCTGCTCTGTCGGCGCGCCGTCACAACGCGGCCTTCTTCCACGCGTCTGAACCTGCGTCGGCGTTTTCCATCGGAAGGTTTGGCCCCTCGCGTTGCCCCGGCAACCGGCACGGCACGGCGACGGGGGCAACGCGTTTCCAGAAATAGACCTGTGTGTGATGTGAATGAAGGCAGAGACAGACCACAAACGCATGCAGGGAGAGGAGGCGTGTGGGGGGTGGGCACGTGTTTGTTGTGCGCTCCCCACACACGCCATAGCCAGATCAATCATCATTAGCAGGTACAGTAGTCTAGTGCAGGGGTCTTCAACGTTTTCAGGCCAAGGACCCCCTAGCTGAGAGAGAGAGATGAAGCAGGGACCCCCTATTCTATATTGTATAAAATTGTGTTTCAGATTAAAGTTTTTTTTTTTGTTTTGTTTTTTACTAGTCTGCTCTTTTTTTCCCTCTACACCTACAGCCTCTTTGCCAAAAATAGCCGATCTACAAGCTCTGCTATTTTCGGCTAATGTTCCCCTCAGAAAAGGAATTCTAGGGTTCAAGTGGTTAATGTAAAAAAAAAATAATCCTATCACACAAAGATTTGGCGGACCCCCTATAGCAGCTCTGAGGACCCCCTAGGGGTCCCGGACCCCCTGTTGAAGACCCCTGGTCTAGTGCATACTGGTGTAAAGTAGCTAAGTACATTTACTTGAGTACTGTACTGAATTTTGAGGCACTTTTAATTTTACTTTTATTGACCTTGGAGTATTTCTTACTTCTATTCCACTACATCTCAGAGGAAAGGAGTGTACTTTTACTCCACTACGAGTATTTGCAAATACTTTAGCTACTAGTTACATTGCAGATTTGAATTATTATTACAAAACATACATGAACCTCTTCAGATACTTGGCTTTGTAGCCGATCTACATAAAGCTCACAACATGTCGCATCGCTTGTAGATCTGCTACTTTCTAAAGATGTCTATACATCTTTAGAAAACTTAAAATGGGACATTTCTGCATAATGAGGTCTTTACTTTTGGTATTTTAAGTATTGAAGCCAATACTTTTATACTTTTACTCAAGTAAATTGCTTCTTTTGGATTGATCTTTTTTAATTCCCAGATTGACTATTCTATTAGAGCTTCAGTATGTATTCACATAATCAACACAGGAGCTAGTGTACTGTACATACACACACAACGTAACACAGCCCCCAATGGACCTGCTTTCTTTTACGTATTTTCTAGGGATGTCCGATATTATCGGCCTCCCGATATTATCGGCCGATATTAGCATAAAAATTGATATCGGGAAAATATCGATATATTTTTATTTATTTTTTTCTTTGCTTTATAAATAAGTTACAGGAGTTCTTACTGTATATGGTGTTTGTGATATGAAATTTGAGCTTACCCTAATCACAATAATCCCCGCATATATCGGTATCGGTTGATATCGGTATCGGTAATTAAGAGTTGGACAATATCGGTATATCGGTTATCGGTAAAAAAGCCAATATCGGACAACCCTAGTATTTTCTCATAATACTGTTAAAGAAGAGGTTCACCCAAAAAGGTACTTATTTTTTATCAATTACACACCCCATGAAGCCTTGAATTCATGGAGATCTTTAGCCGCATGCGCTAGCGAGCGGCTCTGTAAACAGCACTAGTCCTAGTCGACACCCGAGTGTCATTGGCTGTCCTGGCTGTCCATCACACTTCCCCTTCTTTAAGCCCCCCTTTTAAGCCAATGGGGAGACGAAAATGTAATGGACACGTTAGTCAACGAATTAGACGAGACGAAAATGTTAGGGCGGGACGAATGGAGAAGAGATCCAATCAGAATTACTCTTTTTGAGGGACTAGTTGGGAAGGGATCCAATCAGAACGATCCTCATTGTTAAGTTAGGTTGAACCACCCGGAAGCAGACCATATTAGGGGCCAGCATGGACGAACACACATCACAACAAGGCAACGCACGGAGTTACACAGCAGAGAGAGAGAGAAAGGGAGACGGCTTCAGCCAGGAGGGTTAGCCTAAATGCTAGCGTGCTTCATTAGACCTAGTTTGGCTATTAAGTTATTATTTGCCCATGTTCACACTGACTTCAATCTCAGCTATTGTTGGGAAGACCCGTGTGGTGTCACAAAATGTTGCCACCACTTATATAAAAAACATTCCAGCGTTAATCTGCGACGCTAAGGCTAATGTTGCCAGGTTTGGCGAGAGAAACAAGCAATCCAAAAAACAAGTAATCAGGTCTATGAAAAGATTGGGGCCAAAAAAGCCTGCCCCATGCGGCTTTATTATGACTTAGGTCATTCTTGTTTTAGTTATGGTCGAATTCCTAAGCCAATAATTTGATGATAATAGAGCCCCGAAGTCTGACGTAATTTACTCATCTTTTGTTCCAAAAATAAACAAATGATCCCGGCGGTTTGACTCCTTTAAACGTCTGTAGTTTGTTGTGGGTGTTGTGTTGTTGAGTTATCATGTGTTTTTTGACGGAAAGGCCCTCGTTTGAAGCTTCGAACTGTCGTAATGTACCGTCCTGTCGTGACAACGTTGTGCGTGCGTATGCCTGATGCCGGGTTGTTGTCAATGTTGACGTCAGTTGAGCGGCCTTTCTGCCGCTTTCATTTCATTGTTGTGAAAGACGTGACCTGTAATGTATACTTAAATTGTAGGAAACAGAAAAAGGGCTCATAAAAATGGGTCCACGACCCAAAGGTTTGGGAAGCACTTATAACGTTTCTCACCTGTCTTTCCAATTCACTCCTTGTTGGTTCTCTTCTCCTCTCTTCCAGTCACTATTTTTCCTGTCTTAACCTGTCTTTCTCTGTCGCTCTACACTGTGTATTCCTCTTCCTCCTCCTCTCTTCATCTCGCTCCTCTTCCTCCCCGAATCAGGAGCCTCAAACCACTGTAATCCACAACCCCACTGATGGAAACAAGGTACTCTAGCAGATGATTGGCTACAGTCCCAAGCCTGTGTGTGTGTCGCTCATGCTGTGTGCGCGCTGCTGTATGTAAATGAGAGTTTTGTTTGGGGGTTCTTTTGTGTGTGTGTGTGTGTGTGTGTGTGTTTGTGTTGTCAGGACGCATCCTGGCGGATTGAAAACATTAACTTTGTGCAGTGGCGTGCACAGACATTTTGAGGGGCAGGTGCTCAAGTAAATTATACTTTTTTTTGTTTACTTGGTCTGCTCTTTTTTCCCTCTTGCCAAAAATAGCCGATCTACAAGCCCACAACGCCTCGTAGATCTGCTATTTTTGGCTAAAGTTCTCCTCAGAAAAGGGATGCTAGGTTTCGAGTGGTTATGGTAAAAAAGAAAAATAATATCACATAAAGATTTGGCGGACCCCCTGTAGTAACTCTGAGGACCCCCTGTTGAAGACCCCTGCTGTAAACTGAAAAAAAAAAACTTTTTTTCCTCTTTTTTTCAAAAGGGCACTTCTGGTCAAGAGGGCAAAGGCAGGTGCTCTAGCACCACCTAGAGTCTATCTGTGCACGTCCCTGACTTTTTGTTGGAACGCAACGGAGTGTGAATTTGTCTCCGTCGGGTGGAAACCTCATATTTCGGGGATTTTCAGTATTCAAATTCCAAAATGTGACGCTGTAGTAATGATCAACTAGTGCGTACATTTACGAAAAAAACACAAAAAGTTAAAATATGGAGATACTCGGTTTCTGCCCGACGGCAACAAATTATTAGTGATACAAAAAACTTTGCATGCTGCTGTGAGACCTCGATGTTGAAGCCATTCCGTTTTCTTATGTACAACTTTGTTTTGTTTTGCACAATTGTGATCTAGCGTCGGAATGCAACCATTCGGTTGTCTTTCCGATGAATCGAATAATCGAGAAGCTTGTTTTTATTTTTATTATCTATTTACATTCCAAAGAAACATGAAAAAATGCAAATAAATTAGATTGTTTTTTATATATATATAATTGACCACTTAATATCTATGTTATACTCACAGATCTACAATTTGTATCATTTTTATTAAAGTAGGTTATATATGTTTTCTTCTTTTTTTAAATAATAGATTAAATCGATTTGTTTGATTAACTCATTCACTGCCAGAATTATTTCTGGCCGCGTTTGAACACTGCCAAGATTTTTCATTGAAAAAAAAAAGTACTCAGGAGCCGAGATACAGAATTTTTAAGTTTTAAGTTAACAAGGAAGTGGATGGGAGTCTATATCTTCGAAAAATCATATCTCCTTGGTCTTTGGGTCAAAAAAAAAAAAAAATGTAAAAAAAATATATATATTTTTATTTTTTTAAATTTTTTCAAAAGTCGTTTTAGTCGTTCTTGGCAGGCATGGCTTATGGACAGAAGTCGTTTTAGTCTTTCTAGGCAGGGAATGAGTTAACTGTTGCTCCCCTAGCCTAGAGTACTTGTACGCCTGCATCTCCCAGGGAATGTTCTCTTTAATCTCATCTGGCATGATGTCATCTAAGCTGTCATTATTGTCATTGTCACACATGAACTGTGTTTTATAGATCAGGGATTATGAATACAATAGAGACGCCATCGTAGGAAGACTGTGATACATATGTGTCACAGTCTTCAAATACATATGATATGTTTCATAAACATATGATATATATGAAACATACATAAAACATAACATACTAGTGCATATATACAGTACCAAAGTGCTTCTCCTCATCTGTGTGTGAGTCTACTTTGTCTTGTGCAGTCAGTGACATTCTTGCATGGTTTAAGATTTCGTAATATTAATGTTATATCATTAAAATCTTAAGTGTTTAGTCAGTTATTTGGGGGCCCACTTGCAATACCCTCGTGGCCCACCAGGGTAATCCACAAGGTTGGTGAATCATTGGTGTAAAGGGGAAAGTCATTGAGGTAGGGGGCCCAAAAAAAACAGCTACAAATCCCATGAAAACAGAGGGAGAAACATCGTCTCTGTCGAGGTGTCCAAAACCTGTTCCTTTTTTTATTATTGAAAATAGCAGATCGACAATGCGTTGTGAACTTGTAGATCTGCTATTTTAACTCCCGTCGAAGGACAATCATAAAAAAAGTTGAATTATGGCGATGGCAAGGAGCTTATTCTATTCTGGGATTGAGTGACACGCTGACTTCATGGTGTCTGTCTATTTCCTCCATCTGCCTGAGAGGGATTAATCCATGGTGGACTAAGTACACTTACTCAAGTACTGTGCTTAAGTACAACTTTGAGGTACTTTTACTTTACTTGAAAATGTCCCTTTTTTTATACTTCATGCTTATACTCCGCAGTGGTGGGAAAAGTACATTCACTAAGTATATTTACTCAAGTAATGTACTTAAGTACAATTTTGAAGTACTTTTTACTTAAATGTTTCAATACCTTTTTACTCCACTATGTTTTAGAGGTAAAATATTGTAATTTAAATCCACCGTAATTATTTTATTTGAGTTACTACTTACTTTGCAGATGTATACTGTATTATTAATGTAAAACCCAATGGTATACCGAGCAAATTTGTTTTTATATATACATTTTAAACATTAGTTTCTACTTATGGTACTTAAAGTAACATTTGGTGCCAACACTTGTGTGCTTTTCCTCGAGTAAAAATGTTGAATGCAGGACTTTTACTTGCAAACAGAGTATTTCTACTCTGTGGTATTGCTACATTTACTTAAGTAAAAAAAAAAAAAAGAAAAAAACACAAACATAATAATCTGAGTACTTCTTCCTCCACCAGTGGGGGATTAACAATGAAAAGCGGGTCACGGTGCCAAAATAAATCCCGGTTTTCCTAAAGGTAGCCGGTTAGTGCTTGCGTGGGTTTGGCTGACAGAGCCAGCCAAATGTACCGACCAGAGCGGAGCTTCTTCCCCGTCTCTGAGTCTCCATCTTTTTCCCCCTTGCGTCTGGTTGGGCCTGTGTGTCTACTGCGCCGTCACCTATGCACAAACCAAACAAACCCACCGTCTGTCTGTCCTTCTCCCAGGAGTCCAGCGAGAGCGCCAACACCACCATCGAGGACGAAGACGTGAAAGGTAGGATCCGTTTCTTTAATATTTTTAACCCATTGAGACCTGGAACTGTGTCATTTTTAGATTTGAGCTAAAAAGCATTATTTGACACCTTGGGCTATTCAAAAATAGCAGATATACAAGCTCATAGCGCGGCACCGAGATTGAAAAATCGTGAAAATGCGTGCAAATCTTTGAATATATATTTTAAAGCGAACATTTTAACTCAAATCTTTGCTTCTGGGGGTTCTATAAATGTCTTCTAAATCCTAACGTTTTTTTTTGTTTGTTTTTTTTAAACTCATGTTGCTATAATATCAGTAGTTCTCAAACTTTTTTCATGTCAAGGACCCCCAAAATGATATGTATTTACCGCGGACCCCCCCCATCTCAAAATATTTTGTGCCAGGGACCCCCAGAAGCAAAGATTTGAGATAAAAGTGTATATTTATATTGAAAGATTTTCACACATTTTCACGATTTCTTTAAAAAAAATAGCAGATCTACAAGCTCGTAGCACGGCACTCGGTGCCGCGCTATGAGCTTGTAGATCTGCTATTTTTGAATAGCCAAAGAAATCTAAAATGACACGGATGCGTTCCCGGTCTTAAAGGGTTAAGACCTGAGGCCGATTCCACAAATGCCTTCAAAAAGTTCTCAAACGTTCAAGATTTTGTTTTAAAAAATAGCAGATGTACAAGCTCGCAGCGCGGCACGAAGTGACGCACTGTGAGCTTGTAGAGCTGCTATTTTTAAATAGCAAACGCAAAATATCTAAAATGACCCATATGCTTTCCTGGCTTTAATGGGTTAAAGGCCAATTACGTCGTATTCCGACATCGTAAAAGCACCACCGGTTCGGACATGGCTCGGGACATCTGAAGGTGCGCGAGTTCCGAGAGACATTTCTGAGTACCGCCCAATCGGAAGTTTGGAATGACGTCAATTCGTAGTTATATCACCTTCCTTTCCGAACAAAAGTTTGGACGTCGGAAAGAGCATAGTACCTTAAACGTGGGGTAAGTGATGTGTTTTGGTTAAAACAAAAAGTGTTTTGTTAAAACATTAAAGCTCTAATATTCTGATAGTAATCATTGCTATAGAGGGTTTTTTAAGTAACAGGAGTCTCTCCAGCTTTTTAATATACTGAAAATACGTTTTCAGATAGGTGACAAAATTACAGCCAATCAGGAGAGAGTACCTACTAAGTAGAGATAGAGTTATAGTGTTCCAGTTACAATTATGTCTGCTCGTTTCTTTGTGTCATCACATCCAATGTCACTTGTTTAAGTTCTCTGAGTTCTCTATCCGGATAAAATTGGTATCCTGACAGGAACACGCATTTTCTGTTTAATAAAGAGCTGGAGAGACATGGATACTCATGTTACTGGACAAACACTCTATAGCAATGAGTACTATCAGAATATAGAGCTATTTAACACTTATTTTAACCAAAGAAAATCACTTTCCCTACCTGTAACTCTCAGCGTGTACGAATGCAACCAAACGGGTCCATTTGGTTCCATTTTGTACACACTCAAAGTTACAAGCAAATAATCCTCTGCATTATGTTGGCACGATGCCCAATGTAGCTAAATCCCAAATCCGGTTTGTACCACAACTTCTCACAATAATGTGTAGCTTAGCATTAATGTTGTCTGTTTTTTTTTTGTCCATCCGTGCCGCTTTCATCAGCTCTGTTGTTTGCTCTCGTTTCATATCATGTGGCTGTTCCGCCTTTCATATTTTGTATTTAGTTTATGTACGCAAAAGTCCATTATCAAGTACAGTATCATGCTGCCGTCCAGGGAAGGAATTTCAGGGAGGCCACGAAGGCCATGGCTGTCGTTGCCCCTCAGTTTGGCCTTGTGCCCCTGTAAAAATGGCATGCCCTGAGGCCATAGTGACCTTAATGCCCCAGCTGACTGTACCACTTGCTCCTCTTTCTGTCTCTTTCTTGTCTTTTGTTGAGATCCTGAATTCTTAACTCCCCTGAGTCCCCATCTTTAAACCAATCCACTTTGATTGGTGCAGGGCTGAGCATGGATTAGATTGTAAATACAATTTTGTATTTATTTCACTGCAGATAGTCTACATATTACATTTAAAATCCTTCCTTCCTTCCTTCCATAACCCTTAAATCCAATTAATTATTTCAATTGACTAAAATCTTGCTTCATTTGATGGCCTTCCTGCCCTGGCATTTGGCCTTTGTGCCCTAAACAAATGGACAACACCAAAGGCCAAGTGGCCTTGCCCCTAAAATGATGAAATTCCAGGCCTGCTGCCGTCATTCTACCACTAAACAAACAAAAACTGTTAATAACACTATGAATAGTTTTTGTTGATGTTCTTTTAATGAAGGAGAGGCTCAATTCTGTCTTGACTTCTAAGGTCTGTTGCTTCTCTCTTGTGTTTGTGTCCAGTACAATGACACATTAACGAATAGCGGCACAATGATATGTGAAATGATTCGCTCATTCGCTACTTCCTACTCACTATCTAGGGACTGACTGTATAGCCTACTGAACTAAAATCGCCGGGGTGGTGTGTTTATGTTTGGAACACAGTTCTTATATGACGTGATCTAAGATTCTCCAATGGGGATTTCAACACAAAAAAAGAAAGCCACAAACCAGGGTAACAGCGCCCTCTAATGGCAGTGACGTCAGACTTCAGCGCTCTATCGGCAAAATGAAAAAAAAAGCACTTTCGGACTCTAGTAGATCATTGCTGTTGCACGTTTAAATTGTAGCAGATCAAGTGGGATGACGCTGCTCGCGGTGGTACACTACTTTTCACGATGCATTGTTCGTTATGATGAGTTTACTGAGAATTTCCAATTTTCAGTAATTGTACTTCTACTCCACTACATCTCAGAGGCAAATATTGTACTTTTACTCCACTACAATTATTTGAAAACGTGAGTTACTTTGGAGACCACCTTAGCCCTGTTTTAAACCTAGGCTATTTGAAAATAGCCTATCTACAAGCGTATACTTTTACCTCAGTAAAACATTTGAGTACTTTTTCCACCACTGCGCGCACGCACACGCACACACACACACACACACACACACACACACACACACACACACACACACACACACACACACACACACACACACGGAGGGAGACGAGAGAGATGGGTGATCAGCCGGGGACTCCCAGCTGGTGTCTATAAGTGCTCATTGACATTAGCATTCTGATGTTAATAGTGCGTCAGGTTGGTGGGGTTTCCGCGTGTGTGATTCATTTGGGCAAGATGGCTGCCGACCCCCGTTGTTGTGACCTGTTAATGTAGTGGATGCAAGCAATGCTTGCGAAGGATGCGTGTTACACTCTCACAACTCGACAGCTTTCTGAATGACTTATTTAAAGTGCCTCACTGCCATCTATTATGCATAATACTGTTTTTGTATTCATTTATTTATTATTATATTTATTCAATATAATATCAACGCACAGATGTTCAATAGCACAAATTAATGGAGAAAAAAAGCTGAAAAACGTAGTTAGCTGGTTTCTGCCAGACAGCGACGATATACACTGAGGATTTTACTGTTGTCTGTGGCCGACAGGGTTATCAGCCTCTCTCTTTCTCGGCCCTCCCTTTTGTTCAACAAAGCAGCAAAATTTGCTTCGCATTATGGTGAGCCACCACTCCACAGATAGCGCTGGGAAGCATTTGTTCATTTTCTTTTCAAAGGGAGATAGTTTCCATATTCCATCCCCCCCCCCTTCCTTCACTCTTATTGTTCATTCACCTCAGCGTCTCCATAACCTCAGACTGCAATCCCAATCGGACATATTTAATCAGTCTTTTTTTCTCCCGTCAAAAGGACTGAGAAATTAGTTTTGGAGTTGAGAGTGCTGGGCTAATCCATTAAGACTGGGAAGACATTTTTTTAAGATTTCTTTGGCTTTTCAAAAATAGCAGATCTACAAGCTACGAGCTTGTAGATCTGCTATTTTTGAAAAATTGTGAAAATGTGTCCGAATCTTTGAATACATATATATATTTTTTAAAGCGAACATTTGTAACTCAAATCTTTGCTTCTGGGCGGGGGAGGGGGGGTCCCTGGAACAAAATATTTTGAGATGGGGGTTCGCGGCCAAACACATATCATTTTGGGGGTCCTTGACAGGAAAAAGTTTGAGAACCACTGATATAGAAACATACGTTTTTCTTTTTTAAACGGTTAGGATTTAGAAGACATTTGTAGTATACATATTCAAAGATTAGATTTATTTTTTAAAGATTTTTCAAAAATAGCAGATCTACAAGCTCATAGCGCGGCACTCGCTATGAGCTTGTATATCTGCTATTTTTTAATGGCCAAAGAAATCTTAAAATGACACACATGCGTTCCCGGATTGAATGGGCTAACAGCGGCTTCTCGTGACATTCCGACCCTTGGCACAGAAGCTGGGGTTCCGCGGCGGAAACAGAAATGGAGGAAGTTGCACGTACTGTCGGCCGCAGGGAAATGGTGTTTCCTACGCTAGACAGACTGCGACTCCCAGACCGTGACTCATATGCAAACACGCTGAATAATGGATGGTTTGTGGCTGTGTGTGTGCAATGGCGGAGGTGGCTTCTTTCGTGGAAATGAAAAGGAAAAACAAAACAGAAAAAAAAGTTATATAACACAAGGGGGTTCCAAAACCTTACATTTGGTGACTTCAGTAGTGAAAATAGCCGATATATTTAGCTTCTGAACATACTGAAATTCTTATGAAACTTAAGTGCTTTATTTCGTCACCCTCCTAAACTAATGGCCTACGTCATTTTTTTTGGACATTTTTATTTTTGCCTAAGTCAGTTCCTCATGACACTGGCCACCTCTGGTAAAATCCCCCATCTCCTAATTGAAAAGGATCATGCTGTTCACTCCCCTTTTAGTATAATGGCCTATCTCCTTAGTGTGACTTAGGCCAAAATAGGCAATCTTTTTTGGCCTAAGTCACTTGTTTTTGTGACTTAGGCCAAAAAAGTAAAAAAAGGAATTTGCAACACAATTGTATTCAATATGTAGTGGGGGTCCCTGCTTCATCTCTCTCTCAGCTAAGGGGTCTCTCTGTCTCAGGAGAGAGAACTCATACCATTTACTATTTACATTTTTGGCATTTAGCATACGCTCTTATCCAGAGCGACTGCTCGACAATAATGCGCCGCATTGTGAGCTTGTAGATCGGCCATTTTTGAAATGGGACATTCTGCATAATGAGTACTTTATACTTTTGGTACTTTAAGTACATTTTGATACCAATACTTTTGTGCTTTTACTCAAGTCAATTTTGAATTCCAGACTTATACTTGTAACAGAGTATTTCTATATTGCAGTATTGATACTTTTACTTAAAGGGATATTTCACTTTAAAAAAAACTTTGGGTCATTTTATCGTCTACTCATGCTTTTGTGAGCACCCCAGACCGTTTTTAAGTTGCTTGATTCAGTATTTAGATATTTGATACTCATTTTATCAGACACGCCCCCTTCCTATACAAACCCATTATAACTTCAAACTCCATTTTTAACATGTTAGATTCATCAAAAACACCCGTCCTTTTTTCTGGTGACTCTCCCTGCCCTCCTAATACGCGAGGGGGCCGTGTTTTTTCGATAACCTTTTTCATTTATTTTTAATATATTTTTTTGAAAATTAAAAAAAGGAAATACAATAAAAAAATAAAATAAAATAAATGAAAAAAGTTATCGAAAAAACACGGCCCCCTCACGTATTAGGAGGGCAGGGAGAGTCACCAGAAAAAAGGACGGGTGTTTTTGATGATTCTAACATGTTAAAAATGGAGTTTGAAGTTACAATGGGTTTGTATAGGAAGGGGGCGTGTCTGATAAAATGAATATCAAATATCTAAATAATGAATCACGCAATTTAAAAACGGTCTGGGGGGCTCACAAAAGCCTGAGTAGACTATAAAATGACCGAAAGTTTTTTTGAAAGTGAAATATCCCTTTAAGTAAAAAATGTGAGGACTTTTCCTACCACTAGGTAAACCAAGAACCTAGCATCATTCTAAACGATGTAATATCAAGATATTAATAATCTCAGTATACCAGGTAAACAAGCATCTGTCTAAATACTCTAAATACAATCTAAATTACATACAGGAGGTTACTAGGATAAACAAGTGATGAAATTAGCAGACATAATTGGAACTGGAACACTAAAGGATAAAACAGTATTTTCTGTTTATTAAAGAGCTGGAGAGACGGACACACAAACACTATAGCAATGATTACCATCTGGAAAGAGCTTTTCACAAAAAAAGCATCTAGTTTTAACCATGAAATATCACTAACTCTACCTTTTAAATGAACACTGAATACTTAACAGTCCAGTAAAATAAATTGTAATATCGTGGTCTGTGTCTGGTGGCTTTATTACAGTAGGCTTAATGTGAGCAACAGGATTAAATGACCTGAGAGTGCACTGTACCTGCTCCGCTGTTTCATTGCGCCCTCTGGTGGCCACACACTGCCACAACACCTCTTCAGCCGCAGTGCAACTGAGTCCATATGCAATCAAACAGGTGTTCTCCTGCTCAGCCGTGGCAGACATACAGTAGATATCAGTGGTGTAAAGTAAAGTACATTTACTCAAGTACTGTAGTTAAGTAAAATGTTGAAGTACTTTTACTTTACTGCAGTATTTCCAATTGTCTATACTTTTACTTCTACTCCACTACATCTTGGAAGCAAATATTGTACTTTTAGTCCACTATATAAAACGTTAGTTACTAGTTGCAGATATAAATGATTACATTATAAAACATACATTAACCACTTTATCCCTATTTTATACCTAGGCTATTTGAAAATAGCAGATCTACAAGCTCACAACGCATCGCATAGCGACGCGTTGTGAGCTTGTAGATCCGCTATTTTCAAACATTTTAGTACTTTTACTTTTGGTACTTTAAGTACATTTTGAGACCAATACTTATGTACTTTTTCTTAAGTACATTTTTAATTCCGGACTTTTACCTGTAACAGAGTACTTCTAAATTGCTGTATTGATACTTTTACTTAAGCAAAACATTTGAGTACTTTTTCCACCACTGCTGATTTACGGGGAAAAAAATGCAAAAGCGGACAAATGGAGTTAGCTGGTTTCTGCCTGACAGCAACGATAACGTGGATGGATGGATAGATGGACAGTGTTTTTCAGGCTCATGGAGGGAGTGTGCGTTTGGTGTGTTTTCCACGGTGCGTTGTAATGACCCTAATCACTGTACCAATCACTGCATTATGTTCTGCAGCTGTGGAGACTTTCGTGTGTGTGTGTGTGTGTGTGTGTGTGTGTGTGTGTGTGTGTGTGTGTGTGTGTGTGTGTGTGTGTGTGCGCGTGTGCGCACGAGCGTCCTCTTATGAACCCGGGTCTCTTCAGGCAGATGTCTCAGCCCTTTTTGTGTAGTGTAGTGTGACTATGGCTGTTAAACATCAATTGTGTTACTCTATTGAGACATTTAGGCTCACTCCTTGTTTAACTTATACCTGAAAAAGGCTGTATCTTGCTTCCTAAGCACTTTTTTTTTTACTTTGAAAAAAAAAATGCTGGCACAGTATGAACATATTATTTTATTTCATTGGCACTGAGAGAGTTAAAGTACCAAAAAAGTAAAAGTACTAAAATGTTTGAGAATAGCAGATCTACAAGCTCACAACACGTCACGATGCGACGTGTTGTGAGCTTGCAGATCAGCTATTTGAAAATAGCCTAGGTATAAAATAGGGCTAAAGTGGTTAATGTATGTTTTATAATGTCATCATTTATATCTGGAAAGTAATTAGTAACTAAAGTTTTCAAATAATTGTAGTGGAGTAAAAGTATAGCATTTGCCTCTGAGATGTAGTGGAGCAGAAGTAAAAGTACTGAAAATTGGAAATACTCCAGTAAAGTAAAAAAAAATACCTCAACATTGTACTTAAGTACAGTACTTGAGTACATGTACTTAGTTACTTTACACCACTGTCTACTGGTTGATAAGGAGAAGCCAAACATCTCCCCTGGTCAACACCACTTATGTATTGCCGCTTCAAACGGAAGGCGAGAGAGCAAGGGTCTGTCTGGTGGGTCAACATGACTGGTGTCATTGGCCTGGACCTGGGGACCTTTGCTGTTGTTCTTGTTGGGTTTTGCAAATAGCAAAGACCACTTTTTTTGTGTAACACCATCGTTGGTAGGTTTTTGCTGTGTCAGTCTATAGATGGGGAGAAAAAAGAGCCAATCGTAGAAAGGTCTGGTACCTTATCTCTCTCTCTTCTTGTTAGCTTTTCTGTTGCCCGTTAAAAGACTCCTAGAGGTAAAGAACAGGGTTACAAAAGCTGAAATACTCCCCAAGAGGTACAGCAGGTATAGCAGGCGAAGCAGACAGGTAAAGAATAGAGCTATAGGCTTACAGGACTCAAACTGGATCATAGACTTAAAAAGGCGAAGTAGTTAAGCAGTAGAGGTACAGTTAGGCGTTCAACACCTGGGGTGGCAAGAAGAAAGGTTTGGTAGGGGAAACATGCTTCATTCAACCACAGTTTGTGCGTTGTTGTTGTTGACCTGTGCGGAAATGACAAGCGCTCTTGGAACGGTGAGCGTTCAGACCGCAGGCAAGGCGAGTGGAAACGAATCCGTCGAAGGTAAAAGACAACAAAGACGACTTAATTTGTCACGTCACAGTTTACACGTGTAAAGAGGTGTGCAGATTTTTTTTTTTGTCACGCAAGCTCCAGTCATCTGCAGTTTAACCCATTAAGACCGGGAACACATCTGTGTAACCACAAAATAGTGAACATTTTGTAAATGCAAATCTTTGAATTTATATATTTTTAAAGCGAACATTTGTAACTCAAAACTTTGCTTCTGGGGGTCCCTGGAAAAAAATATTTTGAGATGGGGGGTCCGTGACCAAATACATATATATTTTGGGTGGTCCTTGACGTGAAAAAGTTTGAGAACCACTTATATAGCAACATACGTTTAAAAGAAAAATGGATGGATATAATTTTTTTTTGCAGATCTACAAGCTCATGAGTGCCACGCTATGAGCTTATAGATCTGCTATTTTTGAATAGAAATCTTAACATGACACAGATGTGTTCCCGGTCTTAGTGGGTTAAAAGACAGGGAAAGAAACAGAAAAAGAGGTCAGATGTATCGAAATGCGCGATTCGATTGTAAAATATAAACATACAGTGGGTGACCATTGACTTTGTCGTTTTTTTTCATTCTTCTCATGCGTTTCATGCAGGGCATGTATGATTTCCACTCTGTGCCACTAGGGGCAGCAGCGGTCTACTGCCTACAGCCCACAGCAGACAGCAAGAATATATTTGTTACTAGTTACTGTATATCCTCTCCAAACTGTACATACATTACTTTACACTTTGGTATTATGTTTTGACACTTGCTTTGGAAAATGTAAACGTATGTTTTATCATGCCAATAGCTCATTTGAATAGCAAAATTGTTTGTTTTGGGGTTTTTAGGCACTGTTTTTCCTAGAAAGACAGAGAAAGATCCTGTATGTTGCTTACAGTACAAGATGTGACATTTATATTAAGCAAAATATTAAGCAAATAAAGTTAGATAGCATGATGCTGCGCTTAACATTAGTTTAATTTTAACGTCTTAATTGATAAAACGAGACGGGAAAATAAACGTATTTTTTTCTCTTGCCAATAGATTGGGTTTTCTGTTCAGCGTCGGGCAGTCAGGAACGCATCTCTGTCATTTTAGAAATGTTCAGACACACATTGGTTTCTGTCTGTCTGTCTCAAAAGTCTGTGGAGAGAGAGAGAGAGACAGACAGACAGACGTCTTATATGTTTTTTTTTTCTCGCATCAATTGTTGTGTAGTAATATTCCAACATTTTCCTCTATAAATGAAACAGTCCAGCTAGTGTAGCGGTTAAAACTGATGTCCGGTGATTTTTCGACCCGTGTTCGAATCCCACGCGATGAGCATACAAATTATTCATTCTCGTCTATTAGTTTGTATTGGCCAGTGCGTTATATATATATAATGTATGTATAATGGATTAATATTCATAAAACCAACAGACAGACTTTTATTTTAAAACATAGCAGATCTACAAGCTCGCAAAGCATCATGGTGCAACACTTTGTGAGCTTGTAGATCGGCTATTTCCACTACTACTTTATGGGACACTGCTCTCTCTCTCTCTCTCTCTCTCTTTAGTTTGATGAACATTGAACCTCATAATAACATCACTCCGTTCGCGACTGCATACAGAACGTGTGTCGGCTCTGATGTTTATTAGACAGCATGGACCTCCGCTCAGGTCCTGGAATCCAGAGCCTTATGTCAAGACTTGGCTGCGAGCACATCGCACGGCAGAAAGCACAAAAACCAAAGTGGCACAGCCTGTCATGTCAGATAACCCCGAGCCTCATTGAATATCATTGAATATAATGGCACCCTTGTCATACTACTATGTTATTATAGCTTTCAGTTGGCCACCACAGGCACAGACAGTGCGTTTTAGCGCAGCGCGGCCTGGCGCAGCGCGGCGGAGTGGTTGCGTGCGGGGGGTCGGGGGGCTTTCGTGGGAGGGGGGGACGGGTGGATCAGAGCTTAACCCTAAAACCGAAATAAAGTAACAAAAAAAACTCCAATCCGCTCAAGAACCGCGCTCCCCCACTTCCAAAATTAGCACTAGCCTACAACACTGGCCCAGTCTCTTGCCAAACCGGTTATGTTAATGTATGCAGCCTATTCCAAATAAGCCAAGTGAGGAACTCTGCTATCAGGTTCCCCCTCCCCCCTACAGTACCTCTGTAGGCCTATCTCTTCTATCAAAGTATTTGTTCAGATACAAATTCAGAGCGGCCAATTTTGATATTTTTAATGCGCCTACATGAAGTTAGAGGGATGGGCAGAAATGGTGTAGGGTGTAGGCTATTTTCAACTGTTAATGGGTTTTTCTTTCTTCACAAATGAATTCTACTTTGTTGTACAACAGTGTCCCATAAAAGCTCACAAAGTGTTGCATCATGATTTGAATTCCGACTGAAAACGCCACCCTTGCGTCTCCGTGTGTACAACCAAATACGCATCTTTCCTGCACCGATGACGCTTGGGGCTTTTACAGCGCTGCTCCTACACTACCACGCACCGTCAGCAACAAGTGGACATGGAGTAAATGTACTTAGTTACTTTCCGCTTAGTTACTTTCACGTGCATATAAATGAGCCACGCGGTTTTATAAGAATGAAAACAAACGCCTCGCTGTTGGCCATGGATCACATGACGGTCGTCTGTTACGGTCATGGATGAACTCAAAATGTTACTTGAGTTCAATCAAAGTAAAAGTACAAAAGTATTGGCAAATATACTTAAAGTACTGAAATATTTGAAAATAGCTGATCTACAAGCTCACAATGCGTCGCAATGCGTTGTGAGCTTGTAGATCGGCCATTTTCAAATAGACTATGTGAAATAGGGCAAATAATGTATGTTTTATAATGTAATGATTTATATCTGCAAAGTAACTAGTAACTAAAGCGTTCAAATAATGGTAGTGGAGTAAAAGTACAATATTTTCCTCTGAGATGTAGTGGAGTAGAAGTAAAAGTAAAAATAGCACATCAGCATGCTTATAGCGTGGGATTCGTAAAATCACGCGACATCAGTTTTAACCGCTACACTAACTAGACTATTTCATTTACAGAGGAAAGAGGTACAATGATACTATACAGAAATTGATGCGAGAAAAAAAAACATATAAGACGTCTGTCTGTCTGTCTCTCTCTCTCTCTCTCTCTCTCTCTCTCTCTCCACGGACTTTTGAGACAGACAGACAGACAGACAGACAGACAGACAGACAGACAGACAGACAGACAGACAGACAGACAGACAGAAACCAATGTGTGTCTGAACATTTCTAAAATGACAGAGATGCGTTCCTGACTGCCCGACGCTGAACAGAAAACCCAATTTAAACGCTCTAAGCACACGTAATTATTGCTAGTTATTATTATTATTATTATTATTATTATTATTATTAATATAAGACATCTGTCTGTCTGTCTGTCTGTCTGTCTGTCTGTCTGTCTGTCTGTATGTATGTATGTATGTCTGTCTGTCTGTCTCTCTGTCACAAAAAAAGTGACTCCAAAGCGGCACCTTGTGGTAGTATTTGGAACTTAAATTTACTGCAAAGCGGGTGAGGCAAATGAGTGAAGTGATTCTCTTATGAAAAGCGACAAAGTCAATGGTCACCCACTGTAGGTGCATGGTTAAAAATGGCAATGGAGTGAGGCAGTTAACATGGCAGCCTATCCTCACTGTCACGCAGATATCTTGTATCTCTTTTTGTAAAAGAGTGTCACACATGCAAGGGTGTCACGTCATAAGCTTCATATCGCTGGCATTTCCATCGTGTCAATGTTACTGTAACAATTGGAAACGTTTTTTTTTTGTTTGTTTTTTTGGCTGCATGTTGTTCATTGTTTTGCGTTCGTTATCTCCTAGGTGTCCTACTTAGCATGAAAGGTAACGCTATACTGTCGTTAACTGTGAACCACGCTGACTTTTCCCCACTTACTGTACGGTCCTCACAGGTCTCTCCTCAGATCCTTTGTGTGTGTGTGTGTGTGTGTGTGTGTGTGTGTGTGTGTGTGTGTAGGGATGCACGATATTGAGATGTTGGCTAATATCTGATTATGTTTCCAGTTGGGTCTACCTTACACCTGTTATACAGTAGCTGTGATTCTGGATGCGGACTTTTAAAAAGCCTTCTTATTACCTGATTTATTAGGCCTACTGATGATGCACATATTAGCTCATTAAACAACTTAAATGTAGTATTATTTTTTACTTAATTTCGCCCCCCCCCCTCCCCCCCAATTTGTTGACCCCCTTTCGAAAGATCCCCTAGAAAAAACTTATTGAATCTGCAGCCTTCATCCCCAAAAAAATACTTTTTTCAGCTTCACATTTGAATATAAATATGACATAATATAAACATACATATTGTTGCTGTCCGGCAGAAACCAGCTAACTCCATTTTAATGCTTTTGCATTTTTTTTCCATAATTCAGGGCCATTGAACACCATTGAGCCAATGAAAAGCATTAAAAAGCACTTCTGACAAAACCAGCTAACTCCATTGGAGTTAGCTGGTTTTGCTGACTCCAGGCTCCACCCCCTTTTGACCTCCAACCTCATTGTGAGCTTGGAGGTCCATTCAGTTGTTCTTATCAATGATGAACAAAACCTCCTAACTCCACTTTTTTTCCATTTCCTAAAATATCGCCTAAACCGCTATATTATTTTGATATTGCACATGATACCGATATTGCATTTTTAAGGCCGATATTGCCGATAGTGATATGATAACCGATTAACCGTGCATCTCTTGTACACAATGTGTGTTTGTACGTATTTTGTGTCCGTCGCCTTTTGTACCCACCCCCTTGGTTCCATTGTAGCTCTGAGAGTGTACACATGGAACCAAATGGACCCGTACGGGTCCATTTGGTTCCATTTGTACACTCTCAGAGTCTGAATCAGCAGTGTATCCTTGTTCCGTTGTTCCGTGCTTTACCTGGCTCAGTGTGGCTGTGTTCAGAACATGAGTGGTTCATATACAACTTTGTGTAAAGTGTTCACTGTGTGTGTGTGTGTTCACTGTGTGTGTGTGTGTGTGTGTGTGTGTGTGTGTGTGTGTGTGTGTGTGTGTGTGTGTGTGTGTGTGTGTGTGTGTGTGTGTTGCAGCTCGTAAACAGGAGATTATTAAAGTCACAGAGCAGCTGATTGAGGCCATCAACAATGGAGACTTTGAAGCGTACACGTGAGTACAATTAAGCTTTATTTTATTATGATTTTACATGTTAGTACAATTATACTTTACTGTATTATTGTTTTACTTAATTATGATGCGTCATTCAGCGTTGAATTAACTCTTCATTAAAAGTTGCTGTCAAAATATATATGTTTGCTGTTTAATGTGAGGAAAGCACTCTGCAGTTAAAAGAAGAGCCACTAGATGGCAGAATGGTACTTTATAACGACAGCTTAAGTTTCCTCAACTCCAAAAAGCCACCTGCAATTCAGTACACACACACACACACACACACACACACACACACACACACACACACACACACACACACACACACACACACACACACACACACACACACACACACACACACACACACACACACACACACACACACACACACACAGCAACATAAAGAAGCATACAGACAGGGACACACATATTATAGGTGCAGTAGGGTTACATTCACAAAATCATGGCATATGTTTTCATGATGCAATAGGCATGTCACTCGGTACTCTATACGTACTGTATAAGTAACAGCGTCACCGCCATATATGGCGGCTGCCAATTATAGCAGAGATAGCACAATACTTTGCCAGCCTTTTGCCTCCATTTTGGGCATCCCAAGTTGTTGAAGCCCTCTAACAACTAGTCTGTGGGTATGTCCCAGGCTGCCAAATATAAAAACAAATGGTCTGCACCTATATAGCCCAGCTCTGAGATGGTATGTAGGAGTAGTTGGTATTTAATGACCTTGGGCCTCCTCTAGGAAAAGGTCAAAGGTGCAGGCTATCTCTAATACAGACACCTCTCTGGACTCTTCATCAACTACAACATCATATGGTGTATTGGCTGTCAAAGATGTAAATATGTCTGGGTTATCACAGAGATGGAACATGGATGAAATGACAGGGGAATGTTTGTACATTCTCTCTGTGACATTTTGATATGTCCTTCGCTATGAGTTCCACTATTCGATCATGACGTGCTACTGTATGTACATCCCTTTGTATATGCATAGCGGCCATTCAAGATGTGTGACAGTGTTTCAGTGATCTGTGGTGCAAGCAATGAGGAACCTGAGTGCTGGGGAACACACGCACGCACGCACGCACGCACACACACACACACACACACACACACACACACACACACACACACACACACACACACACACACACACACACACACACACACACACACACACACACACACACACACACACACACACACAGACACAGACACAGACACACACATTCTCTCCCTATTCCTGATGTTGGTGTATTTACGTTCTTCCAGAAAGATCTGTGACCCCGGCCTCACCTCCTTTGAGCCCGAGGCCCTGGGTAACCTGGTGGAGGGCACCGACTTCCACCGATTCTACTTTGAGAACGGTACGCAACTCACTGAACACACTGCTGTTATTATATCATAAAACATATACATTAACCACTTTAGCTCTACTTTATACATAGGCTATTTTCACAACATTTTAGTACTTTTATTTTTGATCCTTTAAGTATATTTTGATGCCAATACTTTTGCACTTTTACTCAAGTAACATTTCGAACACAGGCCTTTTACTTGTAGTATTTTTTGGTATTTCTACTTTTATTTAAGTAAACATTTGAGTACTTCTTCCACCACTGCTATAGAGTACAGAAGTCCTGACGTCACTCGTTCATCCCCTCGTAAAGTAATTTATCGATGGAGAATAACATTGAATCGTCTCATATAAGAATTGTGGTCCAAAACTGTACTTTGTACTTAAAGTACCAAACATAGAAAGTAAACAAACTGTCTCTGGGATATTGTCAGGGAGGAGGTTCTGTATCGTTTATGATCAGTCACTCATATTTGATACAGTCTGTTTCTGGTGAAGATGTAACTAATTTGTCGGAAGTAACATTAGCGTTTTCTCACCGTCAGTTGATGCTTCATATCCATAAGAGTCATTTTTGGAACACAGTTCTTATTTGACGCGATATTAAACACGTCTATGGGGATTTCTGAATGGGGGGAGGGAACCGCGACCCAGGTGGGATGCGTAAATTACGTGAGACTTCGGCGCTCTATACTTTTACTTTTACTCCACTACAATTATTTGACGGCTTTAGTTACTAGTTACTTTGCAGATTAAGATTATTATCACAAAACACACATGAGCCACTTCAGCCCTATATATATATTCCGGCCATTTGAAAATAGCAGATCTACAAGCTCACAATGTGTCGCATCGCGACGCATTGTGAGCTTGTAGATCTGCTATTTTCAAAATAAGTTTTTTAACTTGTGAAATGGTACTTTTTTCAACATTTTGATGCCAATAAAACGTTTGTACTTTTACTCAAGTACATTTTGATTACCGGACTTTAACTTGTAACAGAGTATTTCTACACTGCAGTATTGATACTTTTACTCGAGTAAAAAAAAAATTGCGTAGGCCTACTTTTTCCACCACAGCTTATAGACCTACCTAACGATCTCTCTCTCTCTGTCTCTGTCTCTGTCTCTGCTGTCTGTCTGTCTGTCTGTCTGTCTGTCTGTCTGTCTCTCTGTCTCTCTCTCTGTCGCTCTCTCTGTCTGTCTGTCTGTCTGTCTGTCTGTCTGTCTGTCTGTCTGTCCCTCTCTCTGTCTGTCTCTCTCCCCCTCTCTCCCTCTCTCTCTCCCTCCCCAGCTCTGTCCAAGGGCAAGCTGCCCATCCACACCATCCTGCTCAACCCGCACGTGCACCTGATCGGCGACGAGGCGGCGTGCATCGCCTACATCCGCCTGACGCAGTACATCGACGCCGGCGGCCTGCCGCGCACCATGCAGTCGGAGGAGACGCGCATCTGGCACCGCCGCGACGGCAAGTGGCAGAACATCCACTTCCACCGCTCCGGTTCGCCCACCGTGCCCGCCAAGTAAGGTGACCATAACTAGGGGTGCCACCTGTGGGTGGATGAAGTACTTAACTTACGTTACTTAACTCTTTTACTGCCATGGGCGCGTTTTCGAGTCAATTGGTACTTGGTCCACATGGCCATTGACGCGTTAGACGCGTTTTTTTCACACAGAACCAGAGATAACGTGATCCGAAGATTTACTGCTCCATTCACTTCCTGGTTAACTCTCTCAGTGCCACACAACGAGATATCCCAAGTTTTTTCTGAATGCCCTCAGTGCCAGAACAAAGAATCCAGAGTTAAAAAAAATATATATATATATTATTACTTTTTTTTTGGGGAAAAAAAATGTTCAGAACCCAAGATATCATCATCTGAAGATTTGCAGCTCCATCCACTCCTTGTTTAACTTATAACTGAAAAAGGCTGTATCTCGCTTCCTAAGCACTTTTTTTTTACTTTGAAAAAAAAACATTTTGCTTGCACAGTATGAACATATTTTTTTTATTTCATTGGCACTGAGAGAGTTAACTTATTACTTAAAAATGCTCTATCTCGGCTCCTGTGCACTTTTTTTTTTTTAGTATGTATTTTTGGTCGGGACGTGCTATTTTCAAAGGCGGACAACAAATGATGACCTCGTTGACATTTGTGAAACCACACAGTGAAACCCTCAGTGATTAGCAACCATCAGGGGATCGATCATACTGGAGATAAATATTATGTGACTACTTGAAAAGGTTGTAAAACACAAAAATCGCTGGCAGTGGGTGAGTTTATTAATGTATGTACTCTGGCAGTTGAGTTAAGTAATAGTATCAATACTAAAACGTAGATAGACTCTATGTTTTAGAAGTAGACGTCCTGTATTCGAAATGTGCTAAAAGTACAAACGTATTGGTACAAACTGTACTTAAAGTACCAACACACACACACACACACACACACACACACACACACACACACACACACACACACACACACACACACACACACACACACACACACACTCACGGCCGGACCCGTCGCTCCCACAACCTGGATTAGAACATTGGGATGTGTTTTTGGAGTAGTTGTGAAAATGATGTCGTCCTGTCCATGCGGTGTTGTAGCGCATGGAGTATAGTCCCTGCCCAGTCCCTGGTCAGCAACAGTAAACTGAGCACATGCGCAGTACGGTAGTGTTTGGCAGCAGTCATCCCATAGCTTGCAGGGCTGTAACCATGGCGACGGCTGTAACCTCCCATAGCCCAAACTCTACTGTATGCACAATGTAAAACACTTGAAGTATTTTTTGGTAAATTAAGTATCAAAACCCAACGTTTCTTCTCTCTGTGTTCCAGTTGAGAAGGAAGACCCTCGACGGCTGCCACCGCCCCCGACTCTCCCCCCAGCCAACAGCAGACCAGCCCCCACCCACCCAAACATCGACGCTAGATTCCCCACCCAGAGTGTTGTTTACATTATCGTCGCTGCTGGACTGAAAGATTCTTGTTGACGTATGAAAAAGAAACATAAACGAAACAATAAAAAGAAAAGAAAACGCAACGTCCCAATATATCATTTTATAGAGAGAATGTGTGCTGTTTTTGTTCTCGCTTTTTTTTTGGCTGAAGCGTATTTTGTTTCGGTTTTCGGCGACCTCCCGCGGGTTTTTTTAGACGTGTTTCTAAGATTTAAATAGTTTTCAAAATGAGTAACAGTGGTGGATCTATTCTCTTCATCTGTAATACTTGTGGTTCACTGCAGTGGTTCTCAACGTGGGGTCCCCAGGGGTCCTTTTGGGTGGGGGGTGGTTCCGGGGGGGTCCCAGTTTAAATGTTGATACTTAATGTCTATTTTGATCAGAGTTTCACTGTTATATCTATACCTACAGTTCAGTATAGAAATAGGCTCTGTTTATGACAGTAGTTCCCTTTTCCGGAAGGTGGCATTCCCATCTCCTGTTCCGGGTCAGTTTCCCGTACCTTCATTTCGTTAGCCTCTTTGCATAATTGTCTAAGTCCTATTTTAAGGTTCTCAGAAAAGTATAACAATAAATCAATTTGGGGGGAGCCCCCGAGCCCGGGATCGAACTCGGAACCTTGCAGTTTCCAGTTCACTCTACCCGGCCGCTCTACCCCTGAGCCACTGCCGCCCCTGGTCTTTGGCAGGTATGATTTGGGAAATCTAACAAGCATTACGCTGAGTTTGTATAGGCAATAATGCATGGTGAATCAGCAGTGTTTGGAGAGTAGAGTTCGACAGATATCACAATTTGGCAATATCATGACTTATGCAATTATGTTATGATGCTAACGATTTGATTGCCATGGATTTGAACTGTATGAAGGTGTCATATAGCCTGACACTCAGGCTGAATTTTCATTTTGTGTGCGAGTGGATACTGGATTACGACCCGCATTGGGCCGGGCCGTCGTTTAGATTTCCAACCGAGAAAACCCTGCCTTCTACAGCGTCACCAGACCCTGAATGCAAGGCTAGCGATTTCAGGGGCTGGAGCCAGACGAGGTGTCATTATGTTTCCAGTTCAAATCTGCTGCTGAAGCTATGCTAAGCTGACCCGAAACGGGAAGCCAAGCCGCCTTCCGGAAAAGTGAACTACAGTCATTTACAGAGCCTATCATGGACCAAATGGCAGACCATATCGGACCAAATCACAGTGTTCTTAGATTAAGGTCCCAGAAATCAAAATCAACCACAATCAAATAGGGCTCCGTGGCCTAATGCAATGGCCTAATGAAATTGGGGGTCAGTTAATAAAAAATAATAATGAAAAAAAGAGGTTGAGAATCACTGGTCTACAGGCTTTAGTCTAAGAATTTCAGGATTGTTTTTTTTTTTCTTTTTTGGCTGATGAAACGTCATACGAAAGCGTTCATGCCTTTAACTATAGTGTCATTATTCTGTTTTCAATATTTCAAAGGACTCGTCAATGGACAAGAGTTAATGTGACGCTTTGCCTTTAAGGCACGATGACCAATATATATGTATAACACATATCTCCTTTTTAAGTGTATCTTTTTTCCAAAATACAAGGCTTATAAGTACAAACGACAAGCTTGCTTATTTTATTATGGTGATTATATAAATGAGATTTTGTTTTGGTATTTTTTTTAATCATTTGCAGCTGGCATAAAAGCAAAGAATGACGTGGATTTTAAATAAATACGTAGGGGAAAAGTGTTTTACTATTAACTGTCTGTGTTCGCCTAGTCACAGAGAAACGTGTGAGTGTGTATGCGTGCGTTGGTGTGACAGTCTCTACGATAGAATGTAAACTATAGATTTATTGTTATATACTTAATAAAAGGCCATTGTATGACTCGTGGAACACTTTCAAAGTCAAATCATATTTTCATATAAGGAGGTAGTTGTGTGAATTCTATCGGTTGCTATATTTTTGTTTGTTTACTCTTTTTTTTAATAAATATATATATATTGTGATTTATGGAGTTATAGGTGGTGTCTCTGGGCCCAGTTCTTTAGATTTCTGGACCTGTACCCCGTGTATTGGTTTGTGTATCCCCACATTAAGTTTTATTTCCTGTTTTTTTTTTGCTTGGGTGGGGGTCCCCCAGATGATTGGCTTAATGTGTAACATTGTTTTTTCACTCAACGGTAAACAAACCAAGTGTATACAGGCTGCACATTGATTACTTTTGCCCAAAACTAAACTAAAGACATTTCAAACATTGCAAAATATTAACTAAGAGGCAAAAATGGTGAAAATACGCCTCTGTGAGCTTGTAGATCTGCTATTTTCACAATATTTATCTGTGGAACCGAGTCAAACTAAATGTAATGCCTCAATTCCAAGTGCTTGTCAGGGTTGAGGGGGTCCCCAGTTTGAATATGATTATTTTGGGGGTCGCGGCCTGAAAAGGTTGAAAACCTCTGGTGTATTAGTGCAGTGGTTCTCAAAGTGTGGCCCAGGGACCCTCAGGGTTCTTTAGAGTGTAATGGTTCCATTTGTACACTCTCAGAGTTATGCGGGTCCTTTGCACCCATTTGTCCTTTGTATCCAGTGGGCCAAATCTTTAAAGGTGATTAAAATATTCCTTTTTTTTTTTACCAGGGCCCTACTCTTAAGTTGGGTGTAAATTGTACTGGAATTGGTCCCATTCGTTCGCCTCCAGATGTTTCACGTCCATCGATTAAGCTCGTAATTCTGCCTTTTTCCTCCTTGTTTTGCCAAATACAGGCTTAAATTCTTACATCTGTCTGAAAACACTATTCCACTGGATAAAATAAATAAATAAATGGCATTGTTTGAATTGTAACACTCCTCCAGATGTGAAACGGCCAGAGGCGACCAAATGGACCGAGTTTTTTTTACACCCACCCATTGATTGTGGTCCAAATGAGGTCCAGGTTTATTTTTTTTTATCCCTTTTTTGTCTGGTTTTAGACTTATTTGCACAGTGGGTGTGACACAACAAAAAAACGTCTCAACTAGCTCACAGTGTGACATCCTGCGTGCAACCAAGTATAACTCTGTCCTTCCACTTTATCTCTCACTGCAACAAATGGTGTTGTGTTGTTTTTACACCATTCAACCCATTTAGACTGGGAAAGTGTCTGTGTCATTTTAGATTTCTTCAATCAGGGATCGATACCATTTTCGGGTTTCTGATCCGGTCGGAGCGGAAATGACTTTACGTCATCAGGTGGCCGGAACCAACGACCGGAACCACCGGCGCCGTGCATCTCCAAAATGATTCCCCTAGTTCAGGGGTCTTCAACAGGGGGTCCGGGACCCCTAGGGGGTCCTCAGAGTTACTACAGGGGGTCCGCCAAATCTTTGTGTGATATATTACTGTTTTTTCCATAACGACTTGAACCCTAGCGTCCCATTTCTGAAGAGAACTTTAGCCAAAAATAGCAGATCTACAAGCTCACAACGCCTCGCGCTGCGAGGCGTTGTGAGCTTGTAGATCGGCTATTTTTGGCAAAGAGGTATAGGTGTAGAGGGAAAAAAGAGCAGACCAAGTAAAGAAAAAAAGAATAATCTGCAACACAATCTTATACAATACAGAGGGGGTCCCTGCTTCATCTCTCTCTCAACTAGGGGGTCCTTGCGCTGAAAACGTTGAAGACCCCTGCCCTAGTTTAAAACTTGTTTAGTTTGGTATAATCGTTTCGTTTCTTTTGGTATAATAATGGTTTGGTACAGTATGTCCATTTTCTACACCAACGGGAACCACAATCATTTTTTTTACCCTTGTTTCTAAACCGGATCACACGGCTATAGTTTTAGAACAAATACTTCCTCCGTCAGTGGAGAGCAGAGGGAGATGCTAGGATGGGATACTGTATGTTTCTTCAACAATGGCAATGGTATATCTGTGGGGTTTTATGCTGTTGTAGGTCAGGGGTCTTCAACGCTTCTCAGGCCAAGGACCCCTTCGCTGGGAGAGAGATGAAGCAGGGACCCCCTGCATATTGCTAATGTAAAACAGAAATCCTATCACACAAATATTTGGTGGCCCCCTAGTAATTGAGGACCCCCTGTTGACGACCCCTGCTGTAGGTGTTTTATTTGGATTGGTTGCAAAGAAACAACAGTGTAACCTGATGATTATTCCCCCCCCCCCCCCCGCCCCACACACAAACGCCCTTCGTAAATCTTAAGTTCTTGTTTTTTTTTTCTCAGAAAAGGACACAATGTGTATTGTTGCCATGACGGGAATGGACTGATGTATGTTTAAGAAATATCAAATAAAATGTGATTTATGGCAAATCTGTTGTACAATATTGACTATCAAATTATGTTATGAAATGAACCCCACTGAAAGTCCACAGACAACTATGGCTAGAAGGGGGGCCTAAGTCGAAACTGAGCAACACTTTCTTTGTACACAAATTAAGGTATTAAGGTACATAAATACATGATACTGACCATGATACTGACATGATACTTAATTCTCTCTCTTTTAATATTTTCATAGATTTAAATGATTTTTAGATTACAAAGACACATATTCAAGACAACAAAAATAAAATAAAAACACAAGACAGAATCAACAACAAGCCAGCAACCAACAATTGTTTCATAATTTTTCTAGTCATTGGTTTGACACGGCCGGGGGTCGAAGCCCAACCTCCCAGTCTCAGAGCGGACACTCTAACCACAAGGCCAATGAGCTGGTATGAAAGTGATATAGTAATATGAAAAAAATCTCCCTCCTGGTTGTGCTATAATAGGCCAATGTGAAAAAAAGTGGCATTTCTTCCTTGGTGCCATTATTATTCCAACATCCCATTATTCCGACGTCCCGTTGGTCCGACTTGTCCCATTATAACTAACCCTAACCTTGCACTAACCTAATGGTCGGAATAATGGGATGTCGGAATCATGAGAGGACCCCTCTTCCTCGGAATCAGACGCTGCATTCATGATTTGAGACATTAGTTCAAAACGAGCCTCTCCTGCAAACTTTAGATGCCAATTTGCGTGATGTTTGAACAAAAGTAATTAAGGTAGACATCTCCTCTGGCTCTGAGGCATCTGTATCTCGGGCGCCATTTTGGAGAAGGCAAGCTTCCTGACTACTGGCCAATCACAGCGCGTCTTTTTTGCAGAATCTAGTTGTATACAAATATAACAGGATATTTTTATACAACTATAGATTCTGACAAGTGTGATTCAAACATGGGTCGTGACTTCAGGGCCATGGTAGACTGTGGGTCCCGTGCAAAACCAGTTAAGAGCTACAACAGTGAGGGAAAGGGGTCCTGGGTGGCCAATCTGGACCACATTGTGTTTCACGCTTGGTCAAGTGTGGCGAACACACAACCACGACGGGACAGGATGTCAAACCACAAGCAGACCATAAGGTCACACACGTGCAAAAGAGCTGCCTGCCACTGTATTTCCATTCAAGGCATGTGAACCATGTGGGACATGGACCGTACGCACGTCAGGGGTGTTTACACTGAAGGGGTGACTAGCAATGGCACGCCACTGTATTTACCCTGTGTCCTTTTATGGCAGGGGTTCCCCCCAGGGTCCTTGAGGGGGTTCCTGGGGGTCTCTAGCTGAATAGGCTCTATGCAAAGCAGCCATGTTGGAAGGAAATTGGCCCTCTTCCTTACTTCCTTCACAGGTGTTACTGTACCAATGATACTAATGAAGGCCCTGTTCCATTGTGTGTAGCACAGTGGCTCTCAAACTTCAAGGACCCCCCCCCCCCCATAACTCTGAGAGTGTACAAACGGAACCAAATGGACCCGTAAGGGGCCTGAGGGTCCCTGGACCACACTTCGAGACCCACTGGTGTAGCAGAGTGTTTCCAGTGAGAACAACATGCACAATATCAGCACCCTGACTCTGTTTGACCAGAATGGAACAGAGCCTTCATTAGTATCATTGGTAACACCTGTGAAGGAAGTAAGACGAGGCCCAATTAACCACTTAAGTACTGTACTTAAAGCTGCACTATGTAACTTTTCTCTTCTAACTCGGATTTTAACCCGGTTTCCTGCGCAAGTCCTGACATTTTTACTATTGAGCTAATAGAGCCTGCCTGCTTGCTCAGGGGAAACATTGAATCTTGACCATCAGGTCAAAATGCATGTCATGTAGTTCTGCCTCGAGCACAGGGCATAGATCATAGTTATACTGTAGCTTCCTAAGTTCTTTAAGTACATTTTGATACCAATACTTTTCTACTTTTACTCAAGACAATTTTGAATTTCTGACTTTTACTTGTAACAGAGTATTCGCAGTACAGTATTGATACTTTTATTTAAGTAAACATTGTGAGAACTTTTACCAACACTGAAGACGAGACAAGCCTTTATTGAACCCGGGGCGGAATTCAGGAAAAGAAAAGATCTCCAGATGTAAATCTCTTCACTTCCCTACATCATTTTTTCTTTCTTGAGACAGACGTTCAGAAAGACGAGTGGGATCAAGTGGCAACGCAGGGAAAGGTTCTGGGTGCAAGTGGGCGAACGTATAGCTGACATATTCTACCACTTATACCCTATATTGTTGCTTTCTGGCAGAAATATTGCCATGTCTGCATGTCTGCTGTTTCTAAAGTGTAGCTGCTTATTTGAGCTTTCTTCCTATTATGTTGTTTAAACCAGTGGTTCTCAAACATTTTCATGTCAGGGACCCCCAAATGAATTTGTATTTGTCCGTGGACCCCCTTACAAGATTTGTGTTGTTAAATGTTTCGAAAAAAACATATATATACATAAAAAAGCTGATCTATGCGACGCGTTGTGAGCTTGTAGATCGGCTATTTTCAAATAGCTTATAGATATAGGTTTAACATGCTCATGTGGCCTAGTCCAAGGGTTCCCAAACTTTTCAAGCCGCGACCCCCCAAAGTAATCATATTTCAACTGGGGACCCCCCACCCTGACAAGCACTTGGAATTGTAGGCATTACATTTAGTTTGACTTTAGTTTGAACGCCTCGCACTGCGAGCCGTTGTGAGCTTGTAGATCTGCTATTTTCACAATGTTTGCCTCTTTCTTACATAATATTTGACCAATTTTGTGAAGTCATTCAATTAAATTGTAACTTTAGAAATGTGCAGATACCCTGTATACACTTATACTGTATGTTGGTTTGTTTACTGTTGAGTGAGAAAACAATGTTGCACATAAAGCTAATCATCTGGGGAGCCCCCCCAAATTATTTGGGGACCCCAGTTTGGGAACCATTGGCCTAGTTTCTTCTTTTGGGTTTGTTTTCATAGACCTTATTTCTCTCTCAAAATCTGGCAGCATGCTACCAGTGGTGGAAAAAGTACTCAAATGTTTTACTTAAGTAAAAGTATCAATACTGCAATGTAGAAGTACTCTGTTACAAGTAAAAGTCCGGAATTCAAAATTTACTTGAGTAAAAGTACAAAAGTATTGGCTGTAGATCGGCTATTTTCAAATAGCCTAGGTATAAAATAGGGCTAAAGTGGTAAATGTGTGTTTTATAATGTAATCATTTATATCTGCAAAGTAACTAGTAACTCAAGTTTTCAAATAATTGTAGTGGAGTAAAAGTACAATATTTGCCTCTGAGATGTAACGGAGTAGAAGTAAAAGTATTGGAAATTGGATATACTCAAGTAAAGTACAAATACCTCAAAATTGTACTTAAGTAAATGTACTTAGTTACTTTCCACCACTGCATGCTACCCAGACAGTCAAGGTGGAGCTCAGAATCTAGGACAGGCGGATGCATGGCTGATCAGTAGGTTAGCCCCCAAAGAAAAAGGTCAGCCAACAATGTCCCAGGGTCACGGTCAACATTACATAATCGGCGAGGGTTCATATACACAGCTCCATGTTTTGTTTTATTTTCTTCCCCAAATGGTTTCGTTTACAAAAATGATACAGTTGAGTTTTTATACAAGGCTGCAGGCGTATCCAGTTCCACAAAGAGCTCATGCACACCATCTGCAACTTATATTCTTCAAAACATGAATCATTCAAACCATAAACATATTTCCATAATACTGTACTGTGCATTATTTTCTTCAGATTTCGACGGCGACAGTAACCTGATGTGTGACAGTGGAGTCTTTATGGACATTCTTCATGCCTGAACGGACCACACTATGGGGCGACGGCGATTGACACCTTTGGCATTGATGGATTGATTGAATACTTTATTAGCAGTTTGTAAAGACGAGCACAGGGACGTACAGTTCAATAGGTTCTATGCACAGCAGCCATTTTGGAGAGAAATTGGGCCTCTTCTTACTTCCTTCACAGGTTTTGCCAATGATACTAATGTAGGCTTTTACGTGGAACACCACAAAATCAAAGGCCCCCCCCAGTCGCGAAATTTTTCGGGTCTAATTCGGGTCTAATTCGGTCTAATTCGGTTCTATTTGACCAATATAAATCAACATTTTTTCTTTAAATACACAAAAATTAAATATACAATTCTCACAGGGCCCTGCAGGCTAAGGGCCGTGGAACACCAGTTCCAATAAGTTCCGCGGTTAATGCGGCCCTGTTTGTAGTGACTTTTTTTGGTCCCTAACATTCATCGAGCTCTGGACTTGGTACATTTATTTTTTCACCATTGTGTCACTACCGAAACGAAAGTTAAATCCGAAAAAATCACTAAGTGTAGAGGCCAAAATTGTCCCCCCAAAACTTTGTAGTGGACCAAATCTTTTTTCCACCATTCTGTCACTACCGAAACGTTTTTGTGTCACTACCGAAACGAAAGTTAAATCCGAAAAAATCACTAAGTGTGGAGGCTAAAATCGTCCCCCCAAAAACCTGTTAGGAGTACGTTTCAGGCCATTTAGAGTTGATTGGTAGTACTTTGTAGTGGAGCATTTTTTTTTCACCATTGTGTCACTACCGAAACGTTTTTGTTTTTTAGGGACCAAAAAAAGTTACTACAAAGTACTACCAATCAACTCTAAATTGCCTGAAACGTACTCCTAACAGGTTTTTGGGGGACGATTTTGGCCTCCACACTTAGTGATTTTTTCGGATTTAACTTTCGTTTCGGTAAAATACATTTAACGAAAACGAAAATTACCAATCAACTCTAAATTGCCTGAAACGTACTCCTAAAAGGTTTTTGGCGGGACGATTTTGGCATCCACACTTAGTGATTTTTTCGGATTTAACTTTCGTTTCGGTAAAATAAATTTTACCGAAACGAAAATTACCAATCAACTCTAAATTGTCTGAAACGTAATCCTAACAGGTTTTTGGGGGGACGATTTTGGCCTCCACACTTAGTGATTTTTTCGGATTTAACTTTCGTTTCGGTAGTGACAAACATTTGTTTCGGTAGTGACACATTGGTGAAAAAAATAATTTATTTGTCTTATTTGTTGTTCAAGTCAAAGCACCAGGAAGGCTGTATTGCTTAGCCAACAGTTAGCTCAATGGGTTGAGACGCAGTATTCATGATCCAGAGGCCATGAGTTCAAATCCCACTGGTGTCTTTACTGTGATGCTTCCCTTTGCAGACTAACTTCTAGAAAAACAAGTTAAAATCACCAGGAAACCTGTTACTCTCAGCCAACAGCTTAGCTCAACTGGTAGAGCGTCTGTCCAATGACATGACTTGATTGGGTTCGATTCCCACTCGAGTCAAGTGTCCCCGGTAACTTGGGGCAACGGATAAATTGACTGATATCCTTAGTGATGCTTCCCTTTGCAGACTAACTTCTAGAAAAACAAGTTAAAACCACCAGGAAACCTGTAACTCTCAGCCAACAGCTTAGCTCAACTGGTAGAGCGTCTGTCCAATAACATGACTTGAGTGGGTTCGATTCCCACTCGAGTCAAGTGTCCCCGGTAACTTGGGGCAACTGATAAATTGACTAATATCCTTAGTGATGCTTCCCTTTGCAGACTAACTTCTAGAAAAACAATTTAAAACCACCAGGAAACCTGTAACTCTCAGCCAACAGCTTAGCTCAACTGGTAGAGCGTCTGTCCAATAACATGACCTGACTTGACTTGAGTGGGTTCGATTCCCACTCGAGTCAAGTGTCCCCGGTAACTTGGGGCAATGGATAAATTGACTGATATCCTTAGTGATGCTTATAAATTGACCGATAGCCTTAGTGATGCTTCCCTTTGCACACTAACTTCTAGAAAAACAAGTTAAAACCACCAGGAAACCTGTAACTCTCAGCCAACAGCATAGCTCAACTGTTAGAGCGTCTGTCTAATAACATGACTTGACTTGACTTGAGTGGGTTCGATTCCCACTCGAGTCAAGTGTCCCCGGTAACTTGAGGCAACGGATAAATTGACTGATATCCGTAGAATAACTTGTAGGAGTGTGCTGGTTCAAATCCAGTTTCCCACTAACGTCAAGTCCCCGGTAAATTGGGGCAGCGGATAAATTGACTGATATCCGTAGAATAACTTGTAGGAATGTCCTGGTTCAAATCCAGTCACCACCTTAGTAACTGAAACCGAATCTGGCCAATTCGGTCTCAGTTACTGAGATAGATAAATCCTGCCGGTTTAAATGACTTCCGACCTGTGGCCCTTACACCTGTAGTGATGAAGTGTTTTGAGCGGCTTGTCTTACAGCACATCAAGGGCAGCCTCCCTGCAAAACTCGATCCACTACAGTTTGCATATAGAGCCAATCGCTCCACAGACGACGCTGTCTCAACCATACTCCATCTCACGTTGTCGCATCTAGAGAAAGAGAACACCTACGCCAGGCTCCTCTTCATCGACTTCAGCTCAGCATTCAACACCATCATTCCACAACAGTTGGTGGAAAAGCTGCGGTCGCTGAATGTGGACTATGGCACCTGCACCTGGATCCTCAACTTCCTGTGTCAGAGGCAACAGAGAGTCAGGGTCGACAGCCAAACATCAAGGACAATCACAGTGAGCACAGGATCGCCCCAGGGCTGTGTCTTGAGCCCCCTGCTGTTCAGTCTGCTGACCTACGACTGCACTGCCAAATTTGGCAGTAATCACATCCTCAAGTTTGCTGATGACACAACCGTGGTGGGACTCATCAACAAGAACGATGAGTCTGCCTACCGGAAGGAGGTGGAACTATTAACATCTTGGTGCAGTTCACACAACCTCTCCCTGAATGTGGACAAAACAAAGGAGATGGTGGTTGACTTCAGGAGATCCAGGATCTGCCATCACCCACCGCTGACCATCGGTGGCGCCCCTGTAGCAAGGGTGAATAACATCAAATTCCTGGGGGTTCATCTGGCAGACGACCTGACCTCCACTACCAACACCACGGCCATCATCAAAAAGGCCCAGCAGAGGCTATACCCCCTCCGGAGGCTCAAAAAGGCAGGCCTTCCTACTCCTCTCCTCACCACCTTCTACAGGGGCACCATTGAGTCCATCCTGACCTACAGCTTCACCTCCTGGTTCGGCAGCTGCAAGGCAGAAGAAAAACATCGGCTGAACCGGGTGGTGAAGACAGCTGGGAGGATCATTGGTGCCTCTGTTCCCTCCTTGGTGGAGCTCTATGTTGAGCGCTGTACAAGAAAAGCTACCAGCATTATAAGGGACCTCCATCACCCTTCCCATGGCCTGTTTGCCCTCCTACCCTCTGGGAAGAGGTATAGGAGCATCAAGGCTCGAACAAGCAGAATGCAAAACAGCTTCTTCCCAACAGCAGTAAGGACTGTAAATGAACTGCGCCCCCTGCCAATCCCCCCCCCAGGCCTACTGACCTAAAATGATGCGTCTGTGTGATATTGCACTTTTGTAATGCATAACAGCACTTTATTAAGATTATGCTGGATTGCACCATGGCACTTTACCTGACGTGCTGTGTTGGTAGTTTTTCTTTTCTAGATGAATTGCATGTCAACACATATTGGGTTTTTTAAATGTTTGCTTATGCTGTTTTTATGGTTGTATGCTGTTTTAGTCTGGGTCTTTTATGTTTTTAGATAGGCTTGATGTTTTATGTTTTTATGTTACACTGCTAGTGACTGGGGGGAACGATATTTCATTCTTGTATGTATGTAAGTACATGGAGAGTGACAAATAAAGATTCATTCATTCATTCATAGATAGAGGGTGTGTAGAGTAGGCGGAGTAGAGTAGTGAGTGGAGTAGGGGTAGAGTAAAGAGGGAATATAGTCGGGGAGTAGTGGGAGGACTAGGAATAGGGCACAGAGTAGGGGGAGATGTAGGGGGAGATGTAGGAGTAGGACGAGGAGTAGGATGAGGAGTAGGGCCCAGAGTAGGGTGAGGAGTAACTTGTTTTTCTAGAAGTTAGTCTGCAAAGGGAAGCATCACTAAGGATATTAGTCAATTTATACGTTGCCCCAAGTTACCGGGGACACTTGACTCGAGTGGGAATCGAACCCACTCAAGTCATGTTATTGGACAGACGCTCTACCAGTTGAGCTAAGCTGTTGGCTGAGAGTTACAGGTTTCCTGGTGGTTTTAACTTGTTTTTCTAGAAGTTAGTCTGCAAAGGGAAGCATCACTAAGGATATCAGTCAATTTATCCGTTGCCCCAAGTTACCGGGGACACTTGACTCGAGTGGGAATCAAACCCACTCAAGTCAAGTCATGTTATTGGACAGACGCTCTACCAGTTGAGCTAAGCTGTTGGCTGAGAGTTACAGGTTTCCTGGTGGTTTTAACTTGTTTTTCTCGAAGTTAGTCTGCAAAGGGAAGCATCACTAAGGATATTAGTCAATTTATCCGTTGCCCCAAGTTACCGGGGACACTTGACTCGAGTGAGAATCTAACCTACTCAAGTAATTTTATTGGACAGACACTCTACCAGTTGAGCTAAGCTGTTGGCTGAGAGTTACAGGTTTCCTGGTGGTTTTAACTTGTTTTTCTAGAAGTTAGTCTGCAAAGGGAAGCATCACTAAGGATATCAGTCAATTTATCCGTTACCCCAAGTTACCGGGGACACTTGACTCGAGTGGGAATCGAACCCACTCAAGTCAAGTCATGTTATTGGACAGACGCTCTACCAGTTGAGCTAAGCTGTTGGCTGAGAGTTACAGGTTTCCTGGTGATTTTAACTCAGTGGGATTTGAACTCATGGTCTCTGGATCATGAATACTGCGTCTCAACCCATTGATCTAACTGTTGGCTAAGAAATACAGCCTTCCTGGTGCTTTGACTTGAACAACAAACAAGACAAATTAATTAATTGTTTCCCCATTGTGTCACTACCGAAACGAAAGTTTGTCACTACCGAAACGAAAGTTAAATCCGAAAAAAGTGTGGAGGCCAAAATCGTCCCCCAAAAACCTGTTAGGAGTACGTTTCAGGCAATTTAGAGTTGATTGGTAATTTTCGTTTCCGTAAAACTTATTTTACCGAAGCGAAAGTTAAATCCGAAAAAATCACTAAGTGTGGAGGCCAAAATCGTCCCCCAAAAACCTGTTAGGAGTACGTTTCAGGCAATTTAGAGTTGATTGGTAGTACTTTGTAGTGACTTTTTTTGGTACCTAACATTCATCGAGCTCTGGACTTAATACATTTATTTTTTCACCATTGTGTCACTACCGAAACGAAAGTTAAATCCGAAAAAATCACTAAGTATGGAGGCCAAAATCGTCCCCCCAAAAACCTGTTAGGAGTACGTTTCAGGCAATTTAGAGTTGATTGGTAGTACTTTGTAGTGACTTTTTTTGGTCCCTAACATTCATCGAGCTCTGGACTTAGTACATTTATTTTTTCACCATTGTGTCACTAAACACAAGTTAAATCCGAAAAAATCACTAAGTGTGGAGGCCAAAATCGTCCCCCCAAAAACCTGTTAGGAGTACGTTTCAGGCAATTTAGAGTTGATTGGTAGTACTTTGTAGTGACTTTTTTGTCCCTAACATTCATCGAGCTCTGGACTTAGTTTATTTTCTTTTTTCACCATTGTGTCACTACCGAAACCACCATTGGGTTAAGGTTAGGGTTACTAGCATTCAAACTAGGGTCACTACCGAAACCACCATTGTGTCACTACCAAAACCACCATAGGTCTCGATTTTTGTAACCCTTGGGAAAGTGGTAAAATCAAACATTGGAATATCCAAGTTAAATCCGAAAAAATGTGGAGGCCAATTGTGGAGGCCAAAATCGTCCCCCAAAAACCTGTTAGGAGTACGTTTCAGGCAATTTAGAGTTGATTGGTAGTACCTTGTAGTAACTTTTTTTGGTCCCTGACATTCATCGAGCTCTGGACTTGGTAAATTAATTTTTTCACCATTGTGTCACTACCGAAACGAAAGTTAAATCCGAAAAAATCACTAAGTGTGGAGGCCAAAATTGTCCCACCAAAAACCTGTTAGGAGTACGTTTCAGGCAATTTAGAGTTGATTGGTAGTACTTTGTAGTCAGGGCCGCATTAAGACCCCTCAGGGCAGTGGAACACCACAAAATCAAAGGCCCCCCCCAGTCGCGAATTTTTTCAGGGTCTAATTCGGGTCTAATTCGGTCTAATTCGGGTCTAATTCGGTCTAATTCGGTTCTATTTGACCAATATAAATCAACATTTTTTCTTTAAATACAAAAAAAATAAATATACAATTCTCACAGGGCCCTGCAGGCTGCGGGCCGTGGAACACCAGTTCCACTAAGTTCCGCGGTTAATGCGGCCCTGCCCTGACTCTGTTTGACCAGAATGGAACAGAGCCTTTATTAGTATCATTGGTAACACTTGTGAAGGAAGTAAGAAGAGGCCCAATTTCTCTCCAAAATGGCTGCTGTGCATAGAGCCTATACAAGGTCTGTTAAGAGGATTTTAAACGCAAGAAAGCACTATGGCTTGTTTCCATTGTGGTCCTCAATTCATAGAAAAATGGCTCTCAGGTGGTCTCGCATCATGCACATTAAAATGCACGGTGAAGGCAAATAAAGGGATGTGTGTGTCGTTGTGTAAATGAATGTTTTTTGTTTATTTTACTAACTCAATCTTTTCTATTAACATTTTCATGCTAATGTGTATTGTCAGACATTTAACCCACAATACTTAGTAAACTTGACCATTGGCTCTCTGTACTTGGTCTGCTCTTTTTCCCCTCTACACCAAACCTCTTTGCCAAACATAGCAGATCTACAAGCTCGCAACGCCTCGCACTGCGAGGCGTTGCGAGCTTGTAGATCTGCTATTTTTCGGCTAATGTTCCCCTCAGAATAGGATTGCTAGGGGTTATTGCACAAGGATAAGGCGGCACCCCTGTTGTAACACACGCACACGCACACGCACACGCACACACACGCAGTACATGTTTCCTTTGCTTTGACTCATATAGGCAACATGTGGAGTTCACATGAAGACAGCATCTCATCATCATCATCCCATCTGGTTAGTGAGAGAGAGACCCCCTATAGACGTGACACATGCTGCGGTTCACACACACACACACACACACACACACACACTCACACACACGCGCGCGCGCGCGCGCTTGCGGTCGCGCATGATGTCTTGCTTCCACTTTCATTCATTTGTCAAACGTCCCTCAATACTACCTAGAGTACCTAACCTTAACCCTTTCCTCATAGTCTCTCAAGTCAGTCAACTCCTCCGCAATCAACGCCACAGAGAGTTTGTAATTATACGCCCCCCTCCCCCTAAAATTCCACATGGGAAGCTATATCATCTCTTTGTAATTTCTTTAAAAAATATTGTCTCTGTCGGGTGGAAACCTCATATGTATAAAACTGTTACTTTTCAGGATTCAAATTCAAAAGCATCAAAAGTAGCAGATCTACAAGCTCGAAACGCGTCGCTTGTAGATCTGCTACTTTTGATGCTTTTGTGTGACGCTGTAGTATGATCAAGTAGGGCGTTTAAGAAGTGAAGATAAGAGGTTTCTGCGCGACAGCAATGATATAAATCATTTTAGAATTTTCATTTCTGCTAAGCAGCAAAGCTAGATCGACTTCGACTAATTTGATTTCCAGTTTTGAAGCTGGGCGGGAGGCCGTGCATGTTCTTTATTTTCTGTGTCTTTTCAGCACTTTGGTTGTATAGACTGTTAGGTGGAAATGTTTAAACATTGTGTGAGCCGACAGTCTGTCTCCAGAGAGATACTACCCTTAACACAACCGTAACCACCCTTTAAGTCCTATATCGTTGTTGTCGGGCAGAAACCTCTTATCTTCATTATTCTAACATGTTGTGTTTTTTTTTGTAAATTAAAGCCCTAGTTGATGAACAGGAAACTGTTAGAATTTAGAAGGCATTTATAGAATCAGCCTCAGGTCTAAATGGGTTAAAATAGGTACAAATTGAACGAATAAATACGTTAATTTGAAAAAAGAGTGGAAAGAAATGGAAAGCAGGGCCAGACGAGGTTTGAATTTCAGCCCACTAATGGTTCTACCCCTGAGTCTCTTGATCCCACTCAACTGCCTCCAGCTTCCTGCACGGACCACTGACCCAGAGGTGACAGGTGGGGGTGGGATCCACTGTCCGTTGCCAGATTTTGCGAGATGAATAAGCAGCGGGGTCTATGAAAACAAGCCCAAAAGAAGCGACTATTGATAGGTCACATGAGCACTTTAAAACTATATGCACATAATGCGACGCGTTGTGAGCTTGTAGAGCTGCTATTTTCAAAAAGAATCGGGGGGAAAAAGGTTAAATTGTTTGAATGTTTTTGGAAACATTATAACAACACAAATCTGGTACAGCGGGTCCTTGACATGAAGATGTTTGAGAACCACTGGTTAAAACAATATTATAGGAAACAAGCCCAAATAAGCAACTACACTTCAGAAACAAGGCCAAAGAAACGCAACCCGCAACTACTAATATTTACAAGTGACTTTACAGATATACAAGGCCGAAGTCGCTTATAATAAGCAGACCTGGCAACAGTGGTGGGATCCTGCATTATGACTCAAAAACCTATTATCCACTCTTCTTCATCCAGCCATGGAGGTGGATGGAGTGGGATGGTCGGAGTATCGGGTCGCAGCTGAGCGGCGGTTTGCACTGGGACGACTCTTATTGTGAGAGGTTACGTTTACACCGTATGCGCCAAAATATACTTACACAACCAAAAGTAGAAGTTAAAACAAAAAACAAAAAAAACAAACTTTTTTTTTCGAAAATAGCCGATAAAATAGCCGGGGGGGTCTGGGGGTTGCAGGGGTTTCAGTTGGTCCCCAGTTGCAGGGGGTCCCCAGCAAAATGTGTTAATACAGCATCCCAATCATTGTAACCACTTTATCCACTTATACGTTGGCTACTAAAAAATAGCAGATGTTTTGCATGTTCTCCCTGTGTCCCCTCAGGTAGGTACCCTCACAAAAAAACATGCAGTAATCCTGGTCTCTATACTGCCTCCCCCAGGTCAGCCGGGGCGCCTGATGGAGGGGAAAGGAACTGGTTGGAATAACGTGTTCCTTCCACGCGCTAAGTCTAACCAGGGAACCTCCCCCCCTGTCATGCAGGTGATAAGAAGCGGCTTTGCTAGCTCCTCATGCGTTGAAGGAGGCATGAGCTCAGTTCTGGGCTCTCCCCAGGCTGGCAGAGGGAGAGTAGCGCCCAGGATTACATAGGCAATTGGCACTGGGTGGAAAAAATGGGTTACACAATTGTGGAATAGAAATAAATAGCAGATGTACGCGCTGCGAGCTTGTACATCTGCTATTTTCGAATAATGTATTGAATAATGGGGGGACATCAATTTGGGGGGTCTTTGGGGCAAAATCTTTGAGAACCAAGCCATGAACACCCAAATAGGCCCCTAAATTGGGCCCCTTCCTTACTTCCTTCACAGGTGTTACCAATGATACTAATTAAGGCTCTGTTCCATTTAATGTGGCATAGTGGTTGTCTTATTTTCAAGGACCCCCATAACTCTGTGTAACAGAGTTACACAGTGGTGGTGGTGTGTAACTCTCAGAGTTACACACCACCATAAGGGGCCATTTGGGAACCAAAATGGAGTGTTTCTAGTGAGCCAACATGCACAATATCAGCACCCTGACTAGAATGGAACAGAGCCTTCATTAGTGTCATTGGTAACGGGTGCAGTACGTTAGTCCGACAGCGCATTCCTCCGACAGCGCAGTGCTCCGACGTTAAACAGTAAACCCGAACCAAACGGGAACACCTGTGAAGGAAGTAAGAAGAGGCCCAATTTCTTTCCAATATGGCCTATTGATATGTATGTGGCTGTAGACCCCCCCCCCCCCCCCTCATAACCCCCCCCCCCCCCCCCAGCGGTCAGACTAGACAGACTACCTCTTCCCACCACTTGTGCAACTCAATGAAAACCCGATACTCCCCGAACAAAGCCTCTCATTTCCTCCACCCTGTCTGTTTACGCTTCAACACATGACGTCAGCTTTGAAGTATAGGCCTGTATCCAACTCATCATTTTAGACACCACACCATTAACCGCATTAGTCCCTAATTTGGGCATGTTGGCGAAAAAGGTTTCCAAAACAGATGACTGACGTCGACAGGCTGATTTTGTGGTTTGTTTATACAGTACAGTTTGGGTTTTAAAAACGACAGCAGATTCAAAACAATGCTGGGACCACAGCTGGAGCGAATCAAATTAATAATGGGTGTGTTTAGATGTGGGAGTGTCAGGAGCCATGGGTGTGACCATGCCATGTTTTTACCCTGCTGTAGGGGTCTTTTCTGTTTTAGCTCTACAGCAGGGGTCTTCAACGTTTTCACGCCAAGGACCCCCTAGCTGAGAGAGAGATGAAGCAGGGACCCCCTACTCTATATTGTATAAAATTGTGTTTCAGATTAAAGTTTTTTTTTACTTAGTCTGCTCTTTTTTCCCTCTACACCTATAGCCTCTTTGCCAAAAAATAGCCGATCTACTAGCTCTCAACGTCCTATCACACAAAGATTTGGCGGACCCCCTATAGTAGCTCTGAGGACCCCCTAGGGGTCCCGGACCCCCTGTTGAAGACCCCTGCTCTACAGTAAATGTATTCGATCTCAGCGTCCAAAGCTTGTAGTTCTACTATTTTCTGGGGAAAGGTTCCACCAGAATACGGATGCTGGGGTTTAAGTGGTTAAGTGGTTAATAAGGGAAATGTATCAAACAGAATGATATGTTAAACAAGGTGTTGGGACACAGGCCTATGATTATAAATACAATTCGCTGCACAGATTAGCTCAGGTCTACCGTTCACCAATGCAGGGTGTGTAAACTTTAATCAGAAAAGCTTACAATGGAGTGTGTATTTGAATAAGGAAGAGGGGATATAGATCCACAGGTTGCGTCACCGCCGGTGAACCGCAGTGGACAGTAACAAATCGTTGCTGTCGGGCAGAAACCTCTTATCTCCATATTGTAACGTTTTGCATTTTCTTTCTGCAAATTATCGGCCCTACTTGATCATACTAACTACAGCGTCACACAAAAGTATCAGGAGTGGCAGATCCCCAAGCTCGAAACGGGGTGCAAAGAGATGAGTTTCGAGCTTGCACTTTTGACTCCACTCCCTTTCTAGAAAGGGACCCCCGGGACCCAAATGTACAAAACAAATACAATTTGAACCAGAAAAAGTGCTCCTCGGAGCACAGGTCTCCACCAGGTCAGGTAGGTTATTGTGGGCCAGCAATGTTCGGAATTCGCCAATCAGGATGGAATATGAAAAATCTGACGGAACCATCTTAATCACTTGACTCCAGAGATAATGTGTACCGATTTGCATGATGTTTGGACAACATTTGTAGGAGTAATATGAAAAAGAAAAGTATTGCAATAATTGGCCTCCTGGTGGCGCTGTAATAGGGTGTTCAAAGGGTGGCATTTGTTCCTCAACATAATGCGAATGTGCGTGCAAAGTTTCACCGCCATCGGACGCTGCGTTCGTGATTTGCGGGCATTTTGTTCAAAACGGGCCACTCCTGCAAACTTTAGATGTCAATCTTAGCCAATCAGGATGAAATATGAAAAATCAAACAGATCCGTCTTGATCACATGACTATAGAGATCATGTGTACCGATTTGCGTGAAATGTTGATAAAATCTGAAGGCTTAATATCCAAAAATGTGTTTTGCATAAGTCGGCCTCTGGCGCTATAAGAGGCAGATATGAAAAATGCAGGGCAAAGGTTTTTCCTTGGCCTCTAGGGAGTGCACATACAAAGTTTAACACAGTTCGCAGTTATAGGTAAAAACGCAAATCGGCCTGTTATACCGCCACCATGAGGCTGATTTGAAACATTTCAAGTGGCATTTTTTCCTCCGCCTAGTGGGAATGTGTGTGCAAAATTTCACGGAAATTGCATGCTGTGTTCATGATTTGAGGCATTTTGTTCAAAAAAACGGAGTACGCCTGCAAACTTTGGAAGCCAATTTTAGCCAATCAGGATGGAATATGAAAAATCTGAAGGTTTTCATTTAATGACTGTAGAGATACTGTGTACCGATTTGCAGGATTTTCGGTCAAAATATGTAGGAGTACTGTCCAAAAATGTGTTTTGCACAAATCGGCCTTGAGGTGGCGCTATAACAGGCCCATGTGGAAAAAATTGGGGCAGAGGTTCTGCTCTGGCATCCAGGGAGTGTGTGTGCACAGTTTCGCTGCGATCAAGCCAACGGTGCCAGAGATTAGCTGTACACAGACAGAATGAAGGACGGACGGACGGACGGACGGACGGACAGGGGGCAAAACATACTCTCGCCATGCCTTTTGGCCTGGCGGAGACACTAAGGGAAGGAACATCAGGAGTAAAATCAATAACATACTGTACAACAATCAAAGAATTAACCTAACATAATCAACTACGATATAAATGGATAGCATAACTGAACAGATGAGATAATCATACTGTGTGGAGACAGTAAATCAGTGGTGTATGAATGTGTATACTATGGATGTGTGGAACATGGTGTAATGCAGTTGTGTGGATGGAAAGCCGAGAGCACTGAGTGCTGGCAGGTCTGAGTACTTGAGTAAAAGTACAAAAGTATTGGTATCAAAAGGTTCTTAAAGTACCAAAAGTAAAAGTACTAAAATGTTTGAAAAAAGCAGATCTACAAGCTCACAACGCGTCGCATCGCGACGCGTTGTAGATCGGCTATTTTCAAATAGCCTATGTATAAAATAGGGCTAAAGTGGTTAATGTATGTTTTATAATGTAATAATTTGTGTCTGCAAAAGTGCAAAGTAACTAGTAACTGAAGTTTTCAAATGATTGTAGTGGAGTAAAAGTACAATATTTTCCTCTGGGATGTAGTGGAGTAGAAGTAAAAGTATTGACATTTCTAAATACTCCAGTAAAGTGAAAATACCTCAAAATTGTACTTACTGTAAGTACAGTACTTAACTGGAGTAATTGTACTTAGTTACTTCACACCACTGGCCACGGCGGGGCACCCACTTTGAGAAACCCTGCCATGGGAGGTAATTAGTTATTGCTCCACACTCCCTAGGGCCTAGGAACAGGGTTGCCAGATCTGAATTACAGTTTCCAGCCCAAGCACAACTTAAAACCAGCCCACTTCAATAAAAAACAGCCCACATGCACGCGCGCGCAGCGCCAAATATGTTAAAATGTTTAATTTAATTTAATTTAATTTTAAAATTAAATTAAATTTGGGCTTGTTTTTAACTTAAAAACAAGCCCGAATTTTATGTGCCCGCCCAAGACTATTTACTCCAGCCCAATGAGTTTTAAAATAGCCCAATCGGGCGGAAAACCGCCCAATCTGGCAACACTGCCTAGGAAGCAGGGGCAGGCTTTATAAGTCCTCCAAGTGTCAGCGACCCCCCCCCCCCCCCTCTTACACACACACACACACACACACACACACACACACAGACACACACAGTTTGTTTATAAGCTCTGCAAAGTTTGGAAGTAAAAGAGCAAAATAAACAACTCATAATGACAGTGGTGGAAGCTGCTAAAACACGCTTGTGACAAGACTGTGGAAAAAGAAGTGTATTATCTCCATCTGGCCAAACTGAGGTGAGTTTCTGCAGGTGACTTAGCGTAGCTAATTAGTGGCTTAGCATTAAAGGAATTGATGGAATTGTGTTTAATTTCACTTTTATTTGACTTGATAAAGCAACAGCTAGTCAGGATGAAGCATTGTTGCGTAATGTTGTGTGAATATGTTCTATTCACAGCAGCCATATTATGAAGACATTCACAGGTGTTACCTATGATACTTGAAGGCTCTGTTCCATTCTGGTCAAACAGAGTCAGGGTGCTGGTATTGTGCATGTTGGCCCACTGGAAACACTCTGTTACACCAGTGGGTCTACAGTTGGGGTCCAGGGACCCTCATGGGCGTCCAAATGGCCCCTTACAGGTGTGTAACTCTGAGACTGTACAAATGGAACCAAATGGACCCGTAAGGGTCCATTTGGTTCCATTTGTACACTCTCAGAGTTATGGGGGTTGTGGAAACCACTGTTCTAGACTAAATGGAACAGAGCCTTCATTAGTATCATTGGTAACACCTGTTAATGTCTTCATAATATGGCTGCTGTGAATAGAGCCTATTGTTGAGCTGTGTTTGATTGTGACGCTACGACAGGCTATGCAGGCCTAGTCAGTGGTGTAAAGTAACTAAGTACATGTACTCTCAAGTACTGTACAATTTTGAGGAGCTTTTACTTTACTGGAGTATTTTAAAATTTCAATACTTTTACTTCTACTCCACTACATCCCAGAGACAAATATTTGACTCCACTACAATTATTTGAAAACTTTGGTTACTAGTTACTTTGTAGATTTGGATTATTATTACAAAACATACCACTTCAGCCCTAGCTACAGCCTATATAGTTAGGCTATTTGAAAATAGCCAATCTACAAATTCACAACGCTTCACATCGTAACGCTTTGTGCATAATGAGTTCTTTTACTTTTGGTACTTTAAGTATATGTTGATGCCAATACTTTTGTACTTTTACTGAAGTAAAGTTTGAATACCAGACTTGTACTTGTAATAGAGTATTTCAAAATTGCTGTATTGGTACTTTTACTCAAGTAAAGATTTTGAGTGCTTTTTGCACCACTGGGCCTAGTAAATCATGGATCCTGGATGGCTTGGTTCCAGGCTTAAAGGGATATTTCACTTTTTTTGGTGATTTTATCGTCTACTCAGGCTTTTGTGAGCCCCGCAGACAGTTTTTAAGTTGCTCGATTCAATATTTAGATATTAATTTTATCAGACACGCCCCCTTCCTATACAAATTCCCATTGTAACTTCAAACTCCATTTTTAGATTCATCAAAAACACCCGTCCTTGGTTCACCCGTCTCCTACCGCCCCCCTAATACGTGAGGGGGCCGTGTTTTTCAATTACTTTTTTCATTTATTTATTTTTGGAAAATGAAAAAAAAATAAAATACAATAAAAAAATGTAATAAAATAAATGAAAAAAAAATCTCAGGGTGAGTCACCAGAACCAAGGACGGGTGTTTTTGATGAATCTATCATGGTTAAAATGGAGTTTGAAGTTACAATGGGTTTGAATAGGAAGGGGGCGTGTCTGATAAAATGAAAATGAAATATCTAAATACTGAATCGAGCAACTTAAAAACTGTCTGGGGGGCTCACAAAGGCTTGAGTAGATGATAAAATCACCAAAGTTTTTTCTGAAAGTGAAATATCCCTTTAACATAATTTATAAAAAATATTTTCTCCATGGGAAAAAGTTATGGGTTTCCTATCTGCGACACCACAAAATGGCCGCCACTGCTATACACAATAATGCCAATAAGTGTATACAGGGGATTTGCACATTTATAAAGTTACAATTTAATGACCTTTAATACTAAATTGGCCAAATGGTCAAATATTATGTAAGAAAGAGGCAAACATTGTGAAAATAACCGCTCTACAAGCTCATGTATACGTATACTAGGCTGTGTATGCTGTGACAGGGTACAGTATACGTATACTAGGCTGTATGTTGTGACAGGATACAGTATACGTAATACTAGGCTGTATGTTGTGACAGGATACAGTATAGGTAATACTAGGTTGTGTATGTTGTAGTACAGTATATACAGTATACGTATATGTGGCTCTCGGTTACTTGAATTTCTTTCTTTCTTTCTTTCTTTCTTACTTATAGTCAAGGCTGGCAGAGGCGTTGCAGGGGACACCCCACTCCTCTTCATTATAAGCGTGGACTATGAAGACAGGCCATCAGTGGAGGACGGGAGCAAGAACTGGGCTTCACTACTGCAGCTAGGAGGTCTAGATGACTCTCTAATGTAGTCTTTTTTTATTTTTATAAACACGCACACACATAAACACACCCCCCCCACACACACACACACACACACACACACACACACACACACACACACACACACACACACACACACACACACACACACACACACACACACACACACGCATACACCCCCACACACATACGTAAATGTCCAGAAGACTGAGGTTCTCACCTACAGTGTAACACCTTCCCAGACCATCCACCTCTAATAAAGTACTGGTGAAGCTAACCAGAGAGATGTAAAGTACTGGTGAAGCTAACCAGAGACATGTAAAGTACTGGCTTGACGATTAATTGTCGCTCAAATAATTGCGATGAACTAGGCCAAATTAATTAATTATTGCGTCGTACGCTGAACATTATTAATAAACATGTGTCTGTCTTCGTAAACAAAAGGTGCACGGGTCAGATATGATGACCATATAACTTGCATAACTCAATAACTTTATAAGTGGAAATAGCAGTCTGCTATTTCCACTATTTTTGATTTTTTTTTAAAAACATATGAACATTTTTTAACATGGAAATGATTATGACGATTATCCGAAAAAGTATTGCGATTATCTGAAATACTTGCGATCAGGTGATTATGTAATAATTGTGACATACCTAATTTTTCCTTTTCCTTTGCTGGATGCTGCTGCTGCAGTTGCAGTTTGTGTTGTATGATGTTTTTGTTGTATGCTGTTCGTGTTTGATGCTGTTCGTGTCATGTGCTGATGTGGTTCAAGATGTACAGTAGTTCTGTTGCTGTCATGTTGGGGCCTGTGTGGCAGTGAAACATGTTCAGTGACTGTTGGTTTGTGGCTCTGGGTGGCTCTGTGATGGAGACAATTTGCATGAAACATTTTTTAGACATAGTCCTCTGTAAATCCGGGCCATTTGAAAAGGTCACTTGTTGGCAGTGTTGTGCTAGTTACTGAAAACCAGTAACTAGTTACCATTACTAGTTACTTCATTTAAAAGTAACTCAGTTACTTTACTAGTTACTTACACCAAAAGGTAATGCGTTACTGTGAAAAGTAACTTTTTAGTTACTTAAAAAAAGAAGGGCTCCCATTATTGCCCTTATAGCCTTCATTTCAGTACTGTTATTGCATTGGAGAATAATACAATCTGTTGATCAACTTGACATGCATTTGCATCACTGAACTCTGCTAAGCAATGTGGTCTATACCAGGGGTCGCGCAATAGGATTGTAACCTGCTGGTCCCAATGTCCGGAATGATTCAAATTTATCAGACATCTGATAAAAAATGCCGGTCATAATTATGTTTAAGCATTAATTACAAGCAGGTGCGTAACTACAGCCTAACACTTAGGCCTACAGCATTATATTTTGGATTGAGCTATTTGAACATGAACCATGATGAACGAGTAATATACACATTTTATATACAGTAGCAGGGTCATCTTGCACAAATACATTAATTATCTACACTACCATTTGCGCCTGCCTGGCAATCTCTGCTTCTCACCCATTGACTTGCATGTTAAATGATGGCTTTTCCCCTTAAAAATAATCGATCATTTCAGGAGCAAGAGCTTTAAAATCTCTTCTAAATCTAGTCAACAAGGCCTGCAGTAGGCTATGCACTGGACAAATGTGCATGACATTATTTCAATAAACTAAAAACATGGGAAATGTTAGAAGGAGTAATAGCCATGGATAAATGACGGTCGACTGTCACGACCGACCGTCATGGATGAACTTCAACCTGGTGTTTGCACTTTCTCCATTTATGGCCCGTACATCTACATAAACGTTCATATTTCAAATATAAAGTGCTTATCCCATGGCCACGGATGTTACATGTATATACGGGCTCTCAGAAGTACCTGTATCATCCGTATTGTTCAATAAAAAGCATTTTAATCTGATTGGTGGCCATTTTCTCCATATGCTTTCAACTGAGTGACGCTATCGGTTGGTAGGTGTATTGCACTCCAATACATTATGAGAAAATGGCCATTGATCGGATTACAATGCTTTTCATTGAACAATACAGAATATACGGGTACTTTTGAGAGTCCCGTGCATAATTGTAACATCCGTGGCCATGGGGTAAGCACTTTATATTTGAAATCGGAACGTTTATATAGATGTACGGACCGTAAATGGAGAAAGTGCAAACACCAGGTTGAAGGTGATCCTTGACTGTAACAGGAGTTTTCATGTACCGCAGGGACTGCAGTAGCAGTTAATAAATAGACGAACAAATGAATTAATATACTTTAACGTGCGGAATCCGAAACAGGCAGCACTGTGATTATGAATTTTGCTACGATTACGGTGATTAGTAGCCTATTATTGACACCACCTGGGCGAGTGAGTCGTGTAACTTGCCTGACATTAAGCTGTACGTATGTGTTCAACAACACAGCCATGCAGCCTTGCAGTTTAAGTGCAGATTTCAGTTTGGGAAAAGAACCCTCCAACGGGTTTGGGTACGTGGTTCATAGTCACCATTGCGTTATCGTGGTATTCCTAGTCCCAGAAACACACACACGCTGTTAAGAGAGAGAGAAGAGCGAGCGAGAGAGAGAGAGAGAGAGAGCTTGCAAAGCCGCTCACAGCGCGTCTCCGCATGTGACACCGACTGGTGTAAAGTAAATAAGTACATTTACTCAAGTACTGTACTTAAGTACAATTCTCAGTCACTGTTCGCCTCGCTGTATATATAAATACTATATAAAAAATAACGGAGTAACGCACCATGTATAACGGTAACTGAGTTACTGAATTAAAAAAAGAATGCGTTAGAGTACTAGTTACTGAAAAAAATAACGGCGTTACAGTAACGCGTTACTTGTAACGCGTTAGTCCCAACACTGCTTTTTGGTAAGTACCAAAAGGTCACTTTTTTCTGGTGTAAAGTGTGGGGAGGGGGGACCAAGTTTCGACGGACAGAGGGCAAAACATACTCTCGCCATGCCTTTCGGCCTGGCGGAGACAACTAAGAAAAAGTGCTCCTCGGAGCACAGGTCTCCGTCAGGTCAGGTAGGTTAGTGTGGGCCAGCAATGTTCGGAATTCGCCAATCAGGCTGGAATGTGAAAAATCGGACGGATCATGTACCGATGTGCGTGACATTTGGATACAATCTGAAGGAATAATATCCATTTTCTTTTTTTTACATAAGTCGGCCTCCTGGTGGCGCTATAAAAGGAAAATGTGAAAAATGCAGGGCAAAGGTTTGTCCTTGGCCTCTAGGTTGAGTGCACATACAAAGTTTTACCCAGATCGGTGCAGTTATAGGTAATCGGATTGTTATAGTACCACCATGTGGCTGATTTGAACATTTTCAAGTGGCATTTCTTCCTCTGCCTAGTGGGAATGTACGTGCAAAATGTCACTGAAATTGCACGCTGTGTTCATGATTTGAGGCATTTTGTTCAAAACGGAGCGCTCCTGCAAATTTTGGAAGCCATTCTTAGCCAATCAGGATGGAATATGAAAAATCTGAAAGACTTGTTTTGTTTAATGACTACAGAGATACTGTGTACCGATTTGCCTGATGTTTGGACAAAATCTGTTGGACTGTCAAAAAATGTATGTTTTGCAAAAAGTGGCCTCCTGGTAGCGCTATAAGAGGCCCATGTGAAAAATTTGGGGCAGAGGTTCTGAATTGGCATCCAGGGAGTGTGTGTGTGCACAGTTTCGTTGCGACCGAGCCAACATTGCCGGAGATTAGCTGCTCACAGACAGAAGGACACACGGACGGACGGACGGACGGACGGACGGACGGACGGACGGATGGACAGGGTGCAAAACGTACTCTCTCGCCATGCCTTTCGGTCTGGCGGAGACAATGATTAGATTTCTGAATGAATTATTACACAATTTCAACAAATAGTGCAAATAGCCGATGTACAGGTATCGTTTACTACTAGTAGTGCTGGGGTTGAGTACTGTGTGTCCACTGCCGGTAAACATGAATCAAACAAGCTCACAATAGAGTGTATTTGACAGTGGTGTAAAGTATCTAAGTACATTTACTCAAGTCATCATCATAACCTTTATTTCAGCTCGGAGTACAGTTGAGGGGCAGGCCCTCATTTTCAATGTAGCCGAGATACAGAACACAGTAATTCAACAGGAATAGACATTCACATACAGCAATAAATACATGAATCAGAATACAGAGAGAACTCAAAAACTAAAATAGTCAAAGAACTAGAACATATATATGATAATCAATTAATTAAATAAAGCAGTTACAATCCTGAACAAAAATGTTGGAAATCATTTCCCTGAAACTACCTAAAGATGGAAGTGATTTGATTTTCAAGGACCTCTGGAGCTCATTCCAGGCAGATGGAGCACTGACAGAAAATGCTGTCTTGCCTAACTCCGTCTGCGCAAAAGGAACCTTGAGCGTCAGGAGATCACTCGAGCGGGTCTGATATGTAATAGGGTTCTGAACCAACATAGAACAAATATAAGGGGGAAGCATTCCTGATATGGCTTTAAAAATAAATAGATACCAGTGCTTATCCCGCCTCTCAGTTAAAGAGGATAAGCCTGCATTCCCGTATAGTGTACAGTGATGGGTACCATAGGTGTCACCAGAGACCCATCTTAGGGCAGAATGGTACACAGTGTCAAGGCGCTTTAAAATTGATGGAGCAGCAATTCTATAAATAATGTCTCCATAGTCTAAAACCGAGAGAAAAGTGGCTTCAATAATTGTTTTCCTACTGGATGCAGGAAAGCATGATTTATTTCTATAGAGAAACCCAATTTTTTGTCTCAATTTGGAGACAAGGTTATCAATGTGAAATTTAAAACACAATTTCTCATCTAGCCAGATGCCCAGGTAATTGTATTCCGAGACCCTTTCTATTGTAGCACCATTTGAAGAGGTTATGACTATGTTGCTAAGGTTGGTGGTTTTAACTCTAGTGAACAGCATGAATTTGGTTTTGCTTGCATTTAAAACCAGTCTAAGCTCAACCAGGGCAGCCTGGAGAGCATTAAAAGCAAGCTGCAGCTTCCTGGTGGCAAGATGAGCTGAGTCAGCGACACAGTATATGAACGTGTCATCTGCATAAAGGTGGGCCTTACAGTCATTAAGAGTGGAGATAATATTGTTAATATATAAAGTAAAAAGAACTGGGCCTAAGACTGAGCCCTGTGGGACGCCCACGGAGACTGGCCGAAACCCAGATTGAGAGTTTCCGGACTTCACAGCTTGATGTCTATTGTTAAGTAGGTTTGAAAGCATTCCGAGGTTTCATTACTAAAACCTATGTTGTGTAATTTCAGAAGGAGTAGGTTGTGGTCTACGGTGTCAAAGGCCTTGGATAAGTCCACGAAGAGGGATGCACAAAAATGCTTATTGTCAAAAGCAGTGATAATGGTATTTGTAACTAAGGTGACTTCAGTGATTGTACTATTTTTGGCTCTGAAACCGGATTGATTTTCATTTAACACTGAGAAGGATGAGAGGAATAATTTGAGCTGCGAGTTTATGAGGGATTCCAAAGTTTTGGCAAGGCAGGGCAACTTTGATATCGGTCTGTAATTATTTACCTCTTGTCTATCACCACCTTTGTGAAGTGGGAGAACATGTGCAAGTTTCCAAATATGCGGGAAAAGTATTGTACTTAAGTACAATTTTGAGGTACTTTTACTTTACTTAATATTTCCAATTTTCAATACTTTTACTTCTACTCCACTACAAATATTGTACTTTTACTACTACTTTGCAGATATAAAATGATATTATAAAACATAAATTAACCACTTTAGCCCTGTTTTATACATAGGCTATTTGAAAATAGCCGATCTACAAGCTCACAACGCGTCGCAAAGCGACACGTTGTGAGCTTGTAGATCTGCTATTTTCAAACATTTTAGTACTTTTACTTTTGGTTCTTTAAGTATATTTTGATGCCAATTTGTACTTTCACTCAAGTGACATTTTGAACACAGGCCTTTTACTTGAAACAGAGTATTTTTATATTGTGTAATTGCTACTTTTAAGTAAAAATATTGAGTACTTCTGCAGTGGTATTTGAATAAGGAAGAGGGCGATGAGCCACAGGCTGAGGCTGCGTCACCGCCGGTGAACTGGCAAAGCATAACAGTGTCCTCTTTATCTCTCTGTGCATGGGAACCTCTTTCCTATGCAGTCTTTTATTGTTCCAGCTGTGCTGTTTTCATTAGACCTGCCTTTCACTGTCATCTGAGGGCTTTGGTGGCCTATATGATCTTTGACTCTAGCAGAGAAAGGTTCACCATGGAAGAATTTCAGCTGCTCTGAGTGGGTTTCAAATGTCCATTTTTGGAAGGAGTGCTTGTATTGTTTTATTTAACCCATTAAAGGACGACTTCACCACTTTTCAGCCTATCTTCATATAATAGGTCCTCACTAATACTCATGATAAAATGGTACCATTTTTTTCTACTTGGTCTGTGTCTCGTAGGAGGGCTGTGGACGGTCCAGAAACCGTCTACCAGTGACATCATCATTAGGCAGGATTTTTTTTCCCAACAAGATTTCAAGTTTATTATTTAGATTTTTATTAACGCGAGAACAATGGCTTTTATTATTGCATTGCAACTTTCCAGGAATAGAAAGCCTGCAGTTTCTATTAGCTTGGATTCCTCATCGATGATGTCACTGGTAGACGGTTTCTGAACTGTCCACAGCCCTCCTCTGAGACAGAGACCGAGTAGAAGAAAATGGTACCATTTTATCATGAGCATTAGTGAGGACCAATTATATGAAGATAGGTTGAAAAGTGGTGAAGTCGTCCTTTAAGACCTGAGGGCCGATTCTACAAAGGCCTTCTAAATCAGTGGTTCTCAAACTTACAAGGGTTTGTCCCAGGGACCCCAAGAAGAGAAGATTTATGTTTTTTTTTTAAATAGCAAACATACAAGCTTGTAGATCTGCTATTTTTGAATACCCAAAGCCTTTATGGTTAAAGTGGTTAAATGATTGTGACGCTATTAACCGATTTTGCTGGGGACCCCCTGGAACCACCCCAAGGCCCCCTGGGGGTCCCAGGACCTCACTTTGAGAACCGATGTGTTAGGGAGCACGTTCCACAGTCTTTTTTTCCCCCAGTTTGATAGAACGTGTTTCAGACCACCCTGCAAAACAAAAGGTTAAATCACTCATCAAGTGTGTTGAAAGCCAGTGCTAATGTATTATAACAGACGCTGCAACATAGCTCACATTCCCTCCATATCTGCTGATCGGCGGTTAGCGCTGTTGAGTAGTGCTGTCCTCCATGTTCCACTGATGGTTTGCAAAAACCCACAGTCCGTGGTGGAAGAAGTACTCTTTTACTTGAGAATATTTTTTTACTTAAGTAAAAGTAGCAATGGCACATCACTTCTGTGTTACAAGTAAAATATGTGAGAGTAGTAGTAGTAGTGTATGTTTTGTAATAATAATCTAAATCTACAAAGTAACTAGTAACTAAAGTTTTCAAATAATTGTAGTGGAGTAAAAGTAAAATATGTGCCTCTGTGATGTAGTGGAGTAAAGTACAGAAAATTGGAAATACTCCAGTAAAGTAAATACCTCAACATTGTACTCAAGTACAGTACTTGAGTAAATGTACTTAGTTACTTCACACCACTGTCTGTAAATGTACCTCATTGTGTGCATTTAGCAGAAGCCAGAGTGGAATGTCAGACACAATGGCAGAAGCAGCACAGAGAGGTCCCCATCATGTGGGTTCCTTTCACTGTCTTACCTGTAATTTACGTGTCAACGCTCGAGTGCCGAGAGGACTTGACGGAGGAGGACACAGCGGGGTCATTCCACTGTTTACCTTATCACTGGAGTCATTGGGGTTCATGTGGAATTGCTGGAATACCAGGGCTGCTAAACGCGCCCGGAAGCACAGTGGTGGAAAAGCTACTCACATTCTTAAGTAAAAGTATTAGTTTTCAGTGTACAGTTTAGGCAATTTAGCAGATGCTCTTAATCCAGAGCGATTTACAGTAAGCAAGGACGCAAGATAATACATCAATATTACATCAAATGCATAAAAATAGAAATCTAATAATAAAGTGATACATAAGTAAACCAATAATCTAATAATAACTAATACATACGTAAAACAAGAACCTATCATCAGCCTACATTGAAACTATACACACTATATCAATACTGCAATGTAGAAATACTCTGTTACAAGTATAAGTACTTGTACTAAAAAAAATACTTGAGTAAAAGTACAAAAGTATTGATATCAAAACGCACTTAAAGTACCAAAAGTATAAAGTACTCATTATGCAGAATGTCCCATTTCACAAGTTTTCAAATGTATAAAATGTAACAAATATTTTTGAAAATAGCAGATCTACAAGCTCACAATGCGACACATTGTGAGCTTGTAGATCAGCTATTTTCAAATGGCTGAAATGTATATAGGGCTGAAGTGGTTAATGTATGTTTTGTAATAATAGTAAATGTACTTACTTTACACCACTGACCAGGGCTAATACAAAAGTATTGGCGGCATCTTAATATAGCTAGTGCCAAAGTAAAAGTACAACATGAATTGTCAAAAAGAACAGACAAAGTTAATAATAATCAAAATAAAGTGACTTGTAACTAAAGTTTTCAAATAATTATAGTTGTAAAAAGTACGATACTTGCCTCTTAGAGTAAAAGTATTTGGGAAAACAAGTACAGCTTGTTACAGCTTCTGTACCGGCAGGGTGTTATTTATATTGCAGGAAATGTGAGACTACTGGTCATATTTGGCACAAAGATGAATTATGACCCTAATTAAGACCCTCCTAAATTGATATATATTTGGCCGCGGACCCCCAACTGAAAATGTTTTGCCAATTTTTTTTTCTTCAAAAAATAGCAGATATATGTAGATATGCAATTTTGTTTTAATACCCAACGTATACATGGATAAAGTGGTTAAAATGATTGTGATGCTATATTAATTTATTTTGCCAGGGATCCCCTGGAACCCCCCCAAGGACTCCTGGGGGTCCCCGGACCCCACTTTGAGAACCACTGGCTTAGCAATTCTGCTTATTTTTGTCTTTGTTGAAACTAGAGTTTACATGGATGAATATGTTCTTTGTATTCATTCCGGGCGCTCACAACCGTTTAAAATAAACATGGCGTGATTTCAAAACTAACTGCGTGTGAAAGATAAAGACATGGGGCTTGATTCAGAGTGCAAAACCACTTTGAATTTTATCAAACACAGTCACTTCACGCCTGACACGCAAATAATGCTTTACACAAGGAAATAATGCTTTAAACAAGCAAATAATGCTTTAAACACAGTGTTAATTCACACGGGTGACTCTCCAAATCCGCCTCAGGTAAAATCCTGAGATTTCCTTTTCAAAACAAAAACCTTTTTCTCAGTCATCATGTGTGATGTGTGCAGCGGTGTGCCTTGAAGTAACCTGACACATTGGTTTACCTGAATCATCCAGTGGTGGAAAAAAGTACAAAAGTAAAAGTATCAATCCTGCAATGTAGAAATACTCTGTGACAAGTAGAAGTCCGGAATTCAAAATTTACTTGAGGAAAAGTACAAAAGTATTGGTATCAAAATGTATACTTAAAGTACCAAAAGCACTCATTATGCAGAAGGGCCCCATTTCGCAAGCTCAATAAGAATACAAATATTTTTGAAAAAAAGCAGATCTACAAGCTCACAATGCATCGCATCGCAACGCATTGTGAGCTTGTAGATCTGCAATTTTTAAATGGCCGAAATGTAAATAGGGCTGAAGTGTATATAGTGTTGTAATAATAATCAAAATCTACAAAGTAACTAATTCAAGTTTTCAAATAATTGTAGTGGAGTTAAAAGTATAATATTTTTCCTCTGAGACGTGGTGGAGTACAAGTAAAAGTACTGACAATTGGAAGTACTCCAGTAAAGGAAAAATACCTCAACATTGTACTTATAAGTACAGTACTTGAGTAAACGTACTTAGTTACTTTACACCACTGACTAACCCTCAAGCAGGCATCCATTCAGGACTTTAACCCCATGAACCCCAGTGATCCCAGTTCTGTGGGGCGAACGTAGCAATCTACAAGCTCACAACGCAACGCGGTGCATAGCAAGCTTGTCTATTTTCAGTGAAGAGATTTTGGTGTAGAGGGGGAAAAAAAAGATGCAGACCTAGTATGGTGCCCTGTGGCACTCCATTAAAGTACTTAAAGGAGAATTTTGCCCCACGGTTTTCTTACCTTTTCTATGATGTTATGATATCCTAGGATGAGTGGTACAGTAGAACAATTCAAAAAATAATTTTCTTTTTTTTTTTAGATCTGACGTTCAGTGACAGAACACTATGCAACGTGATTGTCTTGAATGCGCCCCACCGGAAGTATCGCGAGACGAGATTTCGTGAAGTCTCATCTCGCGAAAAAATAAAATAAACAATATATTAAAATACGCGATTTAGCGCAAGTTTTTTTTGTGCTGTGGCGGACCCTGGATTATGAAATGTTTCTACACTACCACTCATCCTAGGATATTGTAACATCATAGAAAAGGTGAGAAAACCCAAAACCGTGGGGCAAAATTCCCCTTTAAGTAGTGTTGAAGTGGTTAACTGTCCCTGGGCAGTGTGTGTGCAGATATTCTCTCCCTGCAATGCTGTAAAACGAGCTACCTTTTTCACTAATGAAGCAATTACACACTGGCATACAGCTTTTGAGCTATGTGCTGCCGAGAGCTCGGGTTCTTTGGCGCAGCAAGCACTCGGCACCGCTTGCCTGTGTGTGTGTGTGTGTGTGTGTGTGTGTGTGTGTGTGTGTGTGTGTGTGTGCGATGTGCCTGCGTGCCCGCCTGTTGGGGCATTTTCCCTCGCTTCAATGAAATCATCCCCAAAAAAACTAAACAGGGGGAAAAAAAATTTAAACAAAGGATTTCTTGGAAATTGGGGCCTGGCATCCGTGTTGGTTGCACAGCAGACACACACACACACACACACACACACACACACACACACACACACACACACACACACACACACACACACACACACACACACACACACACACACACACACACACACACACACACACACACACACACAGGCACACACAGGGCCGGGGGATTTTTTGTGGCTGGTGGCACGCACTCTTTAGTCTTTTACAGATCGGCCTGGCTCCTACGCTGTATGGCGTCACTGTGGCGCGCAGAGTGGAGATGAGTTGTGACTCCGGGTGAGGTCATCTGCCATCGCCGAGGACGTCAGAGCTGACCGCCGTTCTTTTTGGCGGCGCTGTTTCCCAAACAGTGGGTTCGGGACCCATCTTTGGATCGCGGACCAATTTTTGGGGGGTCATAATATCCCCTTTTTTCCGTTAAAGGACGACTTCACCGATTTTCAACCTATCTTCATATAATAGGTCCTCACTAATGCTCATGATAAAACTGTACCATTTTTTTCTACTCAGTCTGTGTCTCATAGGAGAGCTTTGGACAGTCCAGAAAACCGTCTACCAGTGACATCATCATTAGGCATTTTTTATTTAGATTTTTATTAACACGAGAGCAATGGCTTCTTTTATTGCATTGCAACTTTCCAGGAATAGAAAGCCTGCAGTTTCTATTAGCTTGGATTCCCCATTGATGATGTCACTGGTAGACGGGACTCTGAACTGTCCACAGCCCTCCTCTGAGACACAGTAGATTTTTTTTTTACCATTTGATCATGAGTATTAGTGAGGACCAAATTATATGAAGATAGGTTGAAAATCGGTGAAGTCGTCCTTTAACTACATTTGAAAAATATTGTTTCAAAATATTTTAAAAAGTTAAAGAAATCATTTTTTTTAAAGGATTTCATTAATAAAATGAAGAAAAAAAACACACAAATCTAATCATTTCCATAAATACATTTATAAAAAAAGTTAATGACGTGGTGAAAATAGCAGATCTACAAGCTCACTCGCGCCACGTTGTGAACTTGCTATTTTTACTCATTTGGGTCCCCGGGGGCAAATGACTAATTTCTCTTTTGGGTCTGGAAGGAACCACTGCATTATGGGTAACCATTAATGACATCCGCTACTTGTTAAACGTTGTGAAATCTCTTTTTGATGATTCAAGGATTCAGCTCAGGCGGGCATTACATTGCTTTAGTCGTACCAGTAAAAACAGGGCAGAATAAACTGCGTCTCGGTCAAAGCCAGTGGAGCGGTGAGTGTGATTTACGCACTCGTGCTCATTGTGGTGTAGCGCCGCGGTTAGACATGTTGGAGACCTTCCCGCGCTCGCTCTGTGTGTGTGCGTGCGTGCGTGTGTGTGTGTGTGTGTGTGTGTGTGTGTGTGTGTGTGTGTGTGTGTGTGTGTGTGCATGTGTGTGTTCAGTGATCTGTCAACCGTGTTTACCGAGCTGTAAATGAATTAAGCAGATTTAAAACGCCGGCCCACTCAGTGTAGCAGTAGCTAGCTAGGCGTGTTGTGAGTGGCCTATCTGTCAATTGCTGTGTAGCGTTGAGCATGTGGTGTAAAGTAACCAAGTAGGCTACATTTACTCAAAGAGGTGGTGCCATGGTTTTGCACTTTTTCTGTTTTTCATGTGTCTATGAACTTTATTAAGCCCCCTGGTGGTGTTTTTATGGTGTTTTCTCTGTCTTCTCTGACTGCTTTGAGTTTCTTCCTGGAGGCTGAAACCTTGAGTGTCAAACGTGCCAATAGATAAACAGCGCTTTAGTGACATAGTAATAACATGCCCTCCCCCTCATTATCATAACACAGCAGGTGTGGGCATGAGGAGGAGGAGGGACTAGGACAGGTGGGTGGTGCTGTGGTGGTGGAGGAGGTGCTAAGGTGAGAACCAGGTATACTTAATGAACTGGAGGCGTGTCCACATAAAAACATAATTTTAACACTTTCTGTACACTTTTTTGAAAAAAATCTTCCTCCTAGTATAACCATAATACCTGATGATTATGTTTTAGGGGGGGAAAAATCACTGAAAATCACGGCACCCCGTCTTCAAGTACAGTGGTGGAAAGTAACTAAGCACATTTACTTAAGTACTGTACTTAAGTACAATTTTGATGTACTTTGACTTTACTGGAGTATTTCGAATTTTCAGTACATTTACTTCTACTCAGTATTAACCACTTCAGCCCGATATACATTTCGACCATTTGAAAATAGCCGATCTACAAGCTCACAATGCGTCGCAAACACATTTTTATACATTTGAAAACGTGTTAAATGGGACATGCTGCACACATGCTGTACTTTCTACTTTTGGTACTTTAAGTACATTTTGATGCCACTTTTGTAACTTTTACTCGAGGGGGCTGACAGCACAGAGACGACTGCCCTTCAACTCCAGCAGCAGTATCCTCAAATCACCCTCTGACCGGTGCATGACCGGCTCATGGATCTAATCACGTATAGATCAACACTTTGGGGGCGACACACCATAACCCCAACAAATCCACCTCCACCATACGGTTACTGTAAATAACCCCCAATAAGCTCCTTTCTTCTAACTTAAATATTATGGACTACAGTTACAGTAGACGACTTAAATCCTTCAGCAGCTTTGCTATAGGTTTTAGTTGGTCCTCAGCAGACAGTATACATTTAACTATAAGCAGTAGTGGAAAGTAACTAAGTGCATTTGCTCAGTACTGTACTTAAGTAAAATGTTGAGGTATTTGTACTTTACTTAGGTATTTCCAATTTCTAATACTTTTACTTCTACTCCACAACATCTCAGAGTCAAATACTGTTCTTTTACTCTACTACAATAATTAGAACACTTTAGTTACTACAGTAGTTACTTTATAGATTTGAATTATTATTAACCACTTCAGCCCTATACACATTTCGGCCATTTGAAAAAGCTCACGATACGTCACGATGCGACACATTGTGAGCTTGTAGATCTGCTATTTTGAAATGATGTTTATGCATTTCAAAAACTTGAAATAGGACATTCTGCATAACAAGTACTTTTACTTTTGGTACTTTAAGTACATTTTCATGCCAACACTTTTGTACTTTTACTCAAGTACATTTTGAATTCCGGACTTTTACTTGTAAGGGCACGGTCCCACCGCACTTTCATTTTACCTCTGGGGCGGAATCTGCCAATGCTTTGTCAATGCAAATGCGTGGAGTCATGGAAAAAATGCTCGACTTTTTGGCACTTTAAGTACATTTTGATACCAATACTTTTGTAGGCTACTTTTACTCAAGTCAATTTTGAATTCCAGACTTTTAATTGTAACAGAGTATTTCTACATCGATATTTTTACTTGAGTAAAACATTTGAGTACTTTCTCCACCACTGTGCACGTGTCAGAAGGCAAGGCCCTGAAAGCTGGCCTGTGAGGGAGTCTCTTTCACAGACGCTCAGTGTCTAGGCCCCCCAGACACCTCTTGCTCAATTCACTGGCCTTACACACCATGGCTCTTTATGTACCGCAGCCCGCCATCATAGTAATGTGACCGTTTTTTTTTAGAGGCACAGCCAGCTGCGTGCGTTCCCCTATAAGCAAACAAACACATGGCATGAGATAAAGGCGGGCATTTGAATGGTTTTCCAGACACCTTGGTTCTTGCGATAGAGTGAACATTGTAGAGAGAGAGCAACACCTGGCTATAGGTTATGTCTCAATACTCTCACATACAGTAATGGCTTTTTTTTTAACACATTAACCACACAGAGCCTAATCTCTCAAGACAAATTCTCAGTGGTGGAAAGTAACTGAGTGCATGTACTCAAGTACTGTACTTAAGTACAGTTATGAGGTACTTTTACTTTACTGGAGCATTTCAAATGTGCTGATGATTTTACTTCTACCCCACTACATCTCTGAGGAAAATATTTTACTCCACTACAATGATATGAAAACTTAAGTTACTAGTTACTTTGTAAACTCCGATTATTATTACAAAACTAACCACTTCAGCCCTATATACTGTATATTTCGGCCACTCGAAAATATCCGATCTACGAGCTCACAATGCGTCGCGATGCGACGCATTGTGAGCTTGTAGATCGGATATTTTCAAAATACATTTTTATACATTTTGAACTTGTGAAATGGGACATTCTGCACAACCAGTACTATTACTTCTGGTATACTTCAAGTATATTTTGATGCCAATGCTGTAGTACTTTTACTCAAGTAAATTTTGAATACGGGACTCCTACGTGTAACAGAGTATAACTGCAGTATTGATACTTTTACTTAAGTCAAACATGTGAGTACTTCTTCCATCACTGTAGATTCTGCTAACGGCCTTATGGGTTCCCACTCCCAGATTGCATAAACCCTAGTACCCTGTAATCTATGGTGAACATTCGGCGAAAATAGACGATATACAATCTCACAACAAATGCTTGTAGATCGGCAATTTTTAAAAAAGAGATTTGGTGTAGATGGTAAAAAGGAGGGCACATACGCAGTATACAGGTATAAAAGTACCTACATTTTTTACTTAAGTACAGTACTTGAGTAAATGTACTTAGTTACTTTACACAACTGATGCTGTGTATATATATCAAAGCCCTTAATCATATGTTCTTAATGCGACGCAGATGACATGGCGATAGGGTACAGTGCAAAAAACACGAGATAGCCATTTTGTATCAAAGCTTGTGGTTTACCGGTAATCTCTCATAACAGGTCATTATCACGGACTGCAGATATGGATAACAGACACACTGTTGTGCTTTAGAATCCTCATGTGATCCGAACGGCTCTCCTCTGGGGTCATTCCATTGAAAAAGCCCTCGATTGAATTACCGTCCTGCAAAACAAACACGACACAACCTCGGAGATTACACCAAAGGCAGCGTCACGCAACATGATTATGCACACAAAGAGAATGATGTGTGTACATTTGCACAAGCCACAGATAAAGGATATGCTAAACATGTAAACGGTAGATATGTGGCGGCCGATCTACCCCGGAGAATTTTCGCACACACGCGCATACACATACACACACACACACACACTTTAGCGGCCGATCCGGCCAATAGGCTCTATTCACAGCAGCCATATTATGAAGACATTCACAGGTGTTACCAATGATACTAATGAAGCCTCTGTTCCATTCTGGTCAAACGGAGTCAGGGTGCTGGTATTGTGCATGTTGGCCCACTGGAAACACTCTGTTACACCAGTGAGTCTACAGTTGGGGTCCAGGGACCCTCATGGGCTTCCAAATGCTCCCTTACAGGTTTGTGACTTTTAAAATAGGACTGGATCTAAAAGTGCATGTGTTTGTACATGCGCGTGTGTGAAAATTCTGTGGTGTAGATAGGCTGTGAGATCCAGTCCTATTTTAAAGAGTGCGTATGCGGTATCAATTGGATCTTAAAACAAACGCGCCGAAATAGCCGATCTGCAAGCCGATCTACAAGCTTGTAGATCGGCTATTTTCAAATAGCCTAGGTATAAAATGGGGCTAAAGTGGTGCATGTATGTTTTCTAATGTTTTAAAATGTATATCTGCAAAGTAACTAGTAGCTACATTTTTCTAATAATTTTAGTGGAGTAAAAGTACAATATTTGCCTCTGAGGAGTAGAAGTAAAAGTATTGCAAATTGGAAATACTCTAGTAAAGTAAAAAGTAACTCAAAGTACAGTACTTTGAGTTCATGTACTTAGTTACTTTCCACCACTGATCGTATATCTGTCGGGTGGAAACCTCATTATGTCCAAAGCGGTTACTTTTCAGGATTCAAATTCAAAAGCATCAAAATTAGCAGCTTGTAGATCTGCTACTTTTGTGTGACGCTGTAGTATGATCAACTAGTGAGTACATTTACGAAAAAACACACAAAGTGGAATAGTCTACATCTGAATCACAGCCAGAGCCGTGGGAACACGTTATGGGTTACGCGTGCACGCGTGCCTAGCGTGTGCGCGCGCGCGGAAATTTGTGGTTTCTGGGCGGTTTCGGGGGTTATTTTGTTAATTTAATTCGGTTAATTCGGTTCCAGAACACTTATTGCACAAAAAAAATGGTTTTATGTTGGTTTTATATATTTTTTTATTTTTTATGTCTCCCACTTTTCTTCACTTCTCCCTCATCCCCTTTTGCTTCAGTTCCCTCACACGCATTCTCCATCTCTTTCTTCTCTTCTCCCCTCCTAACCCCTTGTTCACCTTTCGTTCTTTCCTCACCCCCTCACCTTTCATCCTTCACCCCCACCTCCATTGATCCCCAACCTTTGTGATCTCATCATTCTTCTCTCTCTTCACACATCTCTCTCCTCAGTTCAAAGTGTGGTCTTTACTTATGAGTCCACACATACTGTAGTCCCTAGTATACCGTATAGAGCCCTGGGGTAGCCTACTCTATACTACTGTTTCCCAAACAGTTGGTCGGGACCCATTTGTGGGTCGCGGATCCATTTTCGTGCGTCTTTTGTTGGTGACAAAATGTGTTTCCTAAATGTGCCATTAATTATTATTAATTTAAAAGATTTCCACACAAAAAAAATCACACATTTTCATTAGTTGAAAACAAATTCAACGGTTTTCAAGAAGAATTTCATGAATAAAATAAAGAATGATAAAATAAATTCCCTAAAGTAGAAAACAAAATGTTTAAAAAGTAGTGAAAATTGCAGATTTGCAAGCCCGTGCGACGCGTTGCGAGCTTGTAGATCTGCGTTGTTTTTTGCAGATTTAGATCTGTAGATCTGCTATTTTCACTAGTTTGGGTCCCGGGCAAACATCTGATTTCTCTTTTGGATTTCGAGCTAAAAAGTTTGGAACCACTGCTCTAAGTTAAGAGTTTAATAGTGACTATAGTATATTAGTTGAAGGTAGCCTATATTAGTGGATGTACCTCATGGCATCATGGCAGATTCAATCATATACTGTATGTACCGTATATGCTATTGCTGCAAACTCTATTATATCATGCCCAAGTGGCTCATTTGAGTGACATGGTTGGCTCTCCAGACATCGCAAGTGTTTTCCCACTTATATGAATCCTCTCCTGGGCTGCGTTAAGTCATACATCAAATGCCAGCAGCTTACTGGAGTGTAAAAACAGAGAAGAACATGTTTTTCTACCCCTGAGGAGCCACAGAAGAGAAACTAATCAATTAGAACCTGCATGTCAAGATGACTGCAATGATCTTTCCTCCAGCAATCTGGGACTAAAAACTTTTCTTTTTTTAAGTTGATTGCTTGATTGATATTTGCTATTAATTTTATCAGACACGCCCCCTCCTATATATATATATATATATATATATATATATATATATATATATATATATATATATATATATATATATATATATATATATATATATATATATATATATATATATATATATATATATATATATATATATATATATATACATATATATATATATAGGCCTACCCATTGTAACTTCAAACACCATTTTAACCAGGCTAGACTCATTGAAAACGCAGTTCCTTGGTTCTGGTGACTGATATTGTCTTTCTTATAGGCCTATATGAAGGATGTTTTTCTTTTTCAAAACCATTATTATTATTGTCTCCGCCAGGCCGAAGGCATGTCAAGAGAGTATGTTTTACCCCCTGTCCGTGTATCCGTCGGTGTGTCCATCTGTCTGCGAGCAGCTAATCTCCCACACCGTTGGCCCGCTCGCTGCGAAACTGTGCACACACTCCCTGGATGCCAATTCAGAACCTCTGCCTCACATTTTTCACATGGGCCTGTTTTAGCGCCACCAGGAGGCCGATTTGTGCAAAACCCATTGATATTACTCCTACAGATTTTATCCAAACATCACGCAAATCGGTACACAGTATCTCTATAGTCACGTGATCAACACATATCTGCCAATTAAATAATTGGCTAAGATTGCCTTCCAAAGTTTGCAGGATTGGTTCGTTTTGAACAAAATGCCTGCGATTTCCTTGAAATTTCGCACACACATTCCCACTAGGCCAAGGAAGACATGCCACCCTTTTCACATTGGCCTTTTATAGCGCCCCACACATTTTTGGAACAAAATGCCTCAAATCATGAATGCAGTGTCCCATTGCCTTGAAAGGCCTAAGAACAAATGGCACCCTTTCCACATTGGCCTATTATAGCGCCACCAGGAGGCCACAATAACCTACCTGACCTGGTGGAGACTTTTGCTCCGAGGAGTTTTATTTTTTATTGTTTTAAAGTAGGCCTATACATACAGTATGTAATTAATGTATTCATGTATTTGTGTATTAATTTATTTCAGTCACATAACGAGGTTCTGTCCTGGTTCTATTAAAGTTTAGTTTAATTTGAATGGGCTGATATGGGAGAGGGCGTGTCTGATAAAATGATACCAAATAAATAGCAGGCACATGTTGAACCAAGCAACTTAAAAGCTAACCCCACAAGTGTTTTAATGTTAAATATCCCTTTTAGTATAGGATAAATGTAAAAGTAAAAGTATCAATACCACAATGTAGAAATACCCTGTTACAAGTAAACGACCTGTATTCAACATTTTATTTGACTAAAAGTGCAAAAGTACATTTGCCTCTGAGATGTAGTGGAGTAGAAGTAGAAGTAAGCCTATTGATTATTGTAAATACTCCAGTCAAGTAATACCTCCATGCAACACTTAACCCATGAAGACCGGGAATGCATCTCTATCATTTTAGATTTCTTTGGCTATTCAAAAATAGCAGATCTACAAGCTCATAGAGCAGAGGATCTGCTATTTTTGAAGAAAAAAATAAATAAGTTTGTGCAAATCTTTGAATATATATATATCTTTTTTTAAGCAAACATTTATAACTAAAATCTTTGCTTCTGGAACAAAATATTTTGAGATATTTTTTTAAATATATTTGTTTCCAAAAAAAATAGGATTTAGATTATTATTTGTTTTAATCGGCCTCAGGTCTTAATGGGTACACAGTACTCAAGTAAATGTACTTAGTTACTATCCACCACTGTATTGCAACGTGCAGCAGAGTGGCTCAGAGCGCATAGACCTGCCTCCTCTGCACTGAAACTGTGCACCTCTTGTTCACCACGATCAGTCCTATAGACAGTGGACTCACACACTGCTGTAACAGGACGATCCTCTCTGGATCCAGCTCAATGAAGAAGACGATCCAGTCGCTCCTACCGACCCGTTGAGCACAGACAGAGCTGTCCTGGAAGCTGGATTACGTTTTTTTTTGCAAGCTTTGTTTTTTTGTGTCTACTTGGGAGAAATATGCGACCATTCTGAACTAGAAGAAGTGACAGCGCATCGATCGTATAGTAAAACGTTAATAACATCATCAGATCGTCTAGTTTTCCGTTATAACAACGAGATCAGTGCCGTGGTAACGCCATGAGTGACTGATCTGAAGTGATCTGAAGTAATCTGAACATGCAAAGCTTTTTTATGAAAGGACTGATTGTTTACACGTGGAAACGCCTATAGGCTACATCGTTGTGCTTGGGTATACAATATACAGTGTAACGATACAGTATCGTTTCCCCTCCTTCTCCTCCCCTCCGTTTGGATGTGTTCAGTTCATTGGACTGATCGCAGCAGCAGGAGAGGATCAGGACTACACGAATAATGCGAACCCAATTTCCAAGCGTTGCTGTTCCCCCCGAACATGCCGTGCACCGGCACACGCACGCCGTCTCACGGACCCTGCAGCAGCAGCAGCAGCGGGGGGGACGCAGCTGACAACTGAAAACCTTATATCCAACAACGCGTAATTACGCGTGATAGCGATCCCCCTGAAACGATGTTTTTCGCCCGGATCCTGGCGAGCGTCCTCTGGCTGATCATAGCGGCGGTGGAGGGGTCTCAGCAGAGGGGGGGCCATCAGCATCACCACCAGTGGGAGAACTGGTACAACCACCACCACAACAACAACAACAACAATGTAGGCAGTGGCGATGTAATTATTATTTTTTTGTTATTAAAAATAATATTATTTTTTTCAATTTATTTAATTTAATTTATTAGGATTGGCCTGCCCAGTTCTGATCAATTGATTAATTAAAACAAAAAAATATATATTGGTGGAAAAAGTTCTACATTTCTTTATTTAAGTATAAGTATGAATGCAATGTAGAAATACTTACTGTTACAAGTGCAAGTCCGAAATTCTAAATTTACTTGAGTAAAAGTACAAAAGTATTGGTATCAAAATATACTTAAAGTGCCAAAAGTAAAAGTACTCATTATGCAGAATGTCCCATTTCAAGTTTTCAAACGTGTAAAAATCTTTTGAAAATAGCAGATCTACAAGCTCACACGCATTGGCACTGCATACACTTGGCATTATAGGCTTGCTGTACATAGAGATGGTGTATGAAATGAATGCCTGCCAGGTAGTTTACTGTATAACAAGGGCTTAATCAGGTGATTGGAGCTCTCTCTCTCTCTCTCTCTCTCTCTCTCTCTCTCTCTCTCTCTCTCTCTCTCTCTCTCTCTCTCTCTCTCTCTCTCTCTATATATATATATATATATATATATATATATATATATATATATATATATCTGCCCTGCCCTGCAGAAGCCTATACTGTCTATCTATCACCCTGACATGTGCATATAACATGTAAGCACAGCTGTGACACCTATACATGGGATGTTACATTATTAGTTACATTGTTTGTTTTGCTTACTTTGTGGCTACAGTCATGTTGGTGACAGTAGATCAATAGTGTTGTCTGTTGACAATGTGTTGATCTGTGAGCCCACCTGCTGTAAGCTTGTAGATCAACTATTTCCACTATTTTCTTTTCCCCCCCAAAAGTATAATATTATTAAATGTAAATTCTTTGTATATTTAAGTTATTTGTCATATCTGCCCTGTGCAATTTGTGATTATGAAGCCAAACACCAAACGGAAATTAAAGTTGCATTCATATGTTCCAAGAAATGAAACGTTTTGCCAAAAAAACGATTCAATCCTTAATCGTAATCATTTGTGTGACAACTAACCGTCAACTCAAATCTGTGATCGTGACAGCCCTACAACAACGCCGATCTGCGGCGGAACCAAGCCAACCAATTTGAGATGAACAAGCCGGCGGCCGGTGGTCAGAAGCCGCCTCACATCATCTTCATCCTGGTGGACGACCAGGGCTTCCGGGACGTCGGGTACCACGGCTCCGAGATCAAGACCCCCACCCTGGACCGCCTGGCGGCGCAGGGGGTCAAGCTGGAGAACTACTACGTGCAGCCTCTCTGCAGCCCCTCCAGGAGCCAGCTGCTGACCGGCAGGTAATTTTAAACCCAGTGGGGGTTCTTAATTAATTTCAAGGACCCCCAGTTGTTTGGTATGCAGTTATAGGCCCCCACTGATTCCATGTGTACACTCCCAGAGTTACAGACCTGTAAAAGGCTCATTTGGTTCCTAGCTATGAATCATTAAGCTGGGCACCACTTGGAACCCCCTCAAGGACCCCTGGGGGTCCCCGGACCCCACTTCGACAACCACTGACGAATGAAGCATAATAGCGTTAGTTCATGCAGGACGCGGAAGTCTTGCACGCCTCAGCTGTTCATTACGTCACACATTCATTAGCTTCGATCTCTAGGCTTTGTTTAGTTTTGCTAAAAAATAAAAGCCTGGACCAGCACGTGTTGTGTTGACGGGGCGGGGGCTGACGGACAGATCGGTGAACCAATGGGATCACACGCATTCTCTCGCCGGAGATGTTAAACCCGCCCCTCTAGGCACGAAAGCGGGAGGGCTAGTGCAGCCTACACATTCATAAACTCCAATCAGAGCTCACGCCTTAACAAGGAGGTTCCTTTAAATACGGCTAGGTCTCTGCTTGTCTTGCTGCCTGCTTCACTGCTGCCTCCTCCACCCCAGCCTCCACCTTTTGATCAGAGTCTGGCATAGGCTCAAATACCCTTGATATTATATCTGCTAATTCAAGCTAATATGTCAATGTATTGCTTTTTGTTTGATATTGTATCCATATGGGGGTTTTTGCTTAACATTCCCAGATTTTGCTTAGCATGCCGCTTGGACCAAATTCAGGGAACGTCTCCAAGAGCGGAGCCTTTAACGCCAAGTTTAACTGTATTCCATTTGTTGCAATAAATGGTTAAACCTACTTTGACGTCTCAAACATGTTCATGTCAAGGACCTCCCAAATTGATTATATATTATAAAAAAAAAAATAATCGTGTGCCCATAAGATAAGATTTGTCAACATTTGTGTCAACATTTTTCCGAAACAGATGTGATGCGCTGTGAGCTTGTCGATCGACTGTTTTCGAAAATAGCCGCAACATGAAATGGTATTTAAAAAAAGATTCAAACTGTTCCTTATTTTGCTGAGGACCCCCTTGGAACCCCGCCAAGGACGCCTGGGGGTCCCTGAACCCCACTTTGACAAGCAGTGAGCTAAAACAGCCAACATCCCCTCCAAACCGTTCCTCTTCACATGACTCTGACTCAGGATGCAATTGGATTTGTCGTTAATGAATATAAAATGTCTTGCGTATGGACAGGTTTTATGACGTGGTTTGATCGCTGGTAGCCTCTGTATACCCAGCAGGCCTTTTACATTACTGGTGACAGGCAGCACCGGAGAGAAAGAACATCTCATAAGCAAAGTTAAATGTGGTAATACGCACTGAATGGTGCGTGCACACGCACACGGACTATAGTGCAAGCCTGTCTTTTGTTAGCATCGAGATCTTGACGCGAATGCTAATGTATGTAAAACAACGTGAGTTGTGACAATATACTTCCACATTCTGTCTGTCTGTCTGTCTGTCTGTCTGTCTGTCTGTCTGTCTGTCTGTCTGTCTGTCTGTCTACAGTGGTGTAAAGTAACTAAAGTACTTTTGCTCAAGTACTGTACTTAAGTACTTTTACTTCTACTCCACTACATCTCAGAGGCAAATATTGTAATTTTTACTCCACTACAATTATTTGAAAACTTTAGTTACTACGTAGATACTCTGTAGATCTTGATTATTATTACAAAGTAACCACTTCAGCCCTATATACATTGCGGCCATTTGAAAATAGCCGATCTACAAGCTCACAATGCGTCGCGTTGTGTACGCATTGTGAGCTTGCAGATCTGCTATCTTCAAAAGATCTTTTTTAAACTTGGGAAAACTTTTGTGCATAATGAGCACTTTTGCTTTTGGTATTTTGCTATCTATCTATCTATCTATCTATCTATCTATCTATCTATCTATCTATCTATCTATCTATCTATCTATCTATCTGTCTGTCTGTCTGTCTGTCTGTCTGTCTGTCTGTCTGTCTGTCTGTCTGTCTGTCTGTCTACCTACTCCATCCATCTTAAGAAGCTGACTGTGCATATACAGTATGTGTGTGTGTGCGTGCGTGCGTGCGTGTGTGTAGTCTACTCTAAGTGTCAGCATTTGGACGTAACAGAGCTCGTCTTACTACATTTCATGTTGCTTGTGCGTCTTCCTGCACTACAAAGGCAGAGCAGCAACATGGCAGTGTTTTCGTCCCATGGTGATTTGTTAAGTGTTTGCAAGCGGTGCAAACAAACAGCCTGCCCCCCGCCTCTGGTGTTTTGGCTGCTCTGAAGGAAACGATAGGGGAAGATATTAGAGCGGGCTGGGCTGATTATATCGATGGGGGGGGGGGGGGGGTGGTGGGGTGGGGGGATGGTGGTTTCACTTTGTAGTTTGGTTGTGTTTCACATCAGCAGTTTTTTCCCTCTCCCCTGTTCGTATAAACGCGAAGCACCATCTGTTCCACTCCTTAACGCATTAAGGCCGGAAAGGCATCTGTGCGTCATTTTTAGATTTCTTTGGGCTATTCAAAAATAGCAGATCTACAAGCTCATAGCTCGGCACCGCGCTATGAGCTTTATAAATCTGCATTTTTTTTGAAAAATCTTGAAAATGTATGCAAGTCTTTGAATACATATTTTTCAAAGTGAACATTTTTAACTCAAATCTTTGCCTCTGGGGGATTCTATAATTGTCTTCTAAATCCTAACAGTTTTTTGAAAAAACGTATGTTGCTATATCAGTGGTTCTCAAATTTTTTTCATGTCTAGGACCCCCAAAAGGATATGTATTTGGCCGTGGACCCCCATATGAAAATATGTTGTTCCAGGGACCCCGCAGAAGCAAAAATGTGCATACATTTTTTTTCCCGTAAAACATAAATATGTATATATTCAAAGATTTGCACAAACATTTACACGGATTAAATAAAATACGCACTATGAGCTTGTAGATCTGCATTTTTATATATATAAGTATGATATAATGGTTTTAAATGGTTACACAGATGTGTTCCCGGTCTTAATGGGTTAAGGAGACGGCGGACGGGTTGCCGGGCACCTCTCTTTTTGGCAAAACGTCCTGGGAAATAAAGTAATGAGAAAAGTGCACCACGCCCCCCCCCCCCTTCCTTCCTTAGGCACTCTCAAGACGGATTTTGTTGCTGTCGGGGCAGGAACCTCTTATCTCCATATTTTGTACGTCGTTGCTGTCTGGCAGAAACCAGCTAACTCCATTTTTTGGCTTTTGCATTTGTTTCTTTCATAAATCAGTCCCATTGAACACCCTTTACGTCTGTGTGTTGATTAAGAAAATATTGAACCAATGAAAAGCATTAAAAAGTGCTTCTGACAAAACCAGCTAACTCCATTGGATCCTCAAACTGTCTGCTAAACCAGCTAACTCCACCAAAGGGAGGTGGAGTTAGCTGGTCTTGCTGACTCCAGGCAAGACCAGCTAACTCCGCCCCCTTTTGACCTCCAACCTCATTGTGAGCTTGGAGATCCATTTAGATGTTCTTATCAATGATGAACAAAACCTCCTAACTCCACTTTTTGTTTTGTTTTTGTCATTTCCTGAAAATGTTATATTTAAGAGTTAGCTGGTTTCTGCCCGACAGCAGATATATATATATATATATATATATATATATTTTTCCCCCCGTAAATTATCGGCCCTACTTGATCATACTACAGCCTCACACAAAAACATCAAAAGTAGCAGATCTACAAGCTCATAACGCGGCGCTTCGCGCCGCGTTATGAGCTTGTAGATCTGCTACTTTTGATGCTTTCGAATTTGAATCCTGAAAAGTAACAGTTTTGGACGTATGAGGTTTCCACCCGACAGAGACGATCTATAATCCGTCGCAGGACGGCGTCCCGCGCGAGAAATAGCCAATCTTTACAAGCTTTTCTGAGCTTGTAGATCGTTTTATTTTTCCGTGCGGTAACAGTGGAATCGTCTATTTTCGGGGCGTGACAGCATCGTACCGCGAGAGTCTAAAGTAGGGGCTTGAAAGCACCCATCCATCTCTTGGACTGTAGAAGTGAGGGGGGGGGGGGGGGGAAGCCACGAACATCCATGTGGAAATGTTAGGTGTAGATTCAATTATGTTTCCAGCCTATATATTCCTGAAGGGATTATTGCAATGGGAAGAGGGGTGTGTGTGTGTGTGTGTGTGTGTGTGTGTGTGTGTGTGGGTCTGGGTGTGTGGGTGGGGGGGTCTGTGTGATTTGAACCAGACGGAGATACTTATGGCTTCGCAATGCACACATTTAACATGTGCATACATGTGAAAAGCCCTATCTGTAACGGTACACATGAGGACAGCTTACGGCTATGATTCCGCACACGCCGTCGTCATCGTCCCCTCCCGAACCAAGAGGGACGGTTGATCTGTTCCAGATGACCCCCCCCCGCCCTCCTCCCCACCCCCCCTTGTACCTTGTGCTATAGGCCGGAGTACAACACATGTCGACCGATTGTCTGGGCCAATGATCCGTTCTATGGTTGACATTAACCCGTTTAGACCGGGAACGCCATCTGTGTCATTTTTAGATTTCTTTGGCTATTTAAAAATAGCAGATATACAAGCTCGTAGCGCGGCACCGAGTGCCGCGCTACGAGCTTGTACAGTAGATCTGCTATTTTTTTTTTCTTCGTGAACATTGGTGCAAATCTTTGAATATATATATTTTTAAAGCAAACGTTTGTAACTCAAATCTTTGCATCTGGGGGGGTCCCTGGAACAACATATTTTTTACAAATGTTCGCTTTAAAAAAAATATTTAAAGATTTGCCAAAAAAAAATCACGAAAATGTTTACTTAGCTTGTATATCTGCTATTTTTGAATGGCCAAAGAAATCTAAAATTACATGCGGTCCCGGTCTTAATGGGTTAAAACGTCAAGGACTTAAATGCTTCTGCCCACCTCCCCCCTCTCATCTGGCCCTTGACTAAAGTGCTTGGGAATTAGGTTGTCCTGAAGCCCGTTTTGTTTTTTTGGCCTCACTCCTTGCAAAGCCAAGGAGGAGAGACCAGTGGTTCTCCACATATTTTCATGTCAAGGACCCCCAAGTTGTCAAATATTATGTTGCGGACCCCCCCATTTGAAAGGACTTTGTGGTATGGGACCCCCTGCAAGAGAAGATTTTCGTTGTTAGATTTAGTGCAGTATTCTAGGTGGGGAGATCACTGTGGAGAGAGTGAAAATATGATCTGACTATTCATTCTTATACGTTCTCTCATTGGGCTAACTCAATGGTCCTTAAATTAGGGTCCAGGGGAGGGACCCCTAGCTCTGGTCCATAGCCTAACTACTTCTTTGTTTTTTTAATCTTCGGCAGCGCCATCACGGCGCCAACTCACTACTGCCACACAGGTCGGAGGACCGCATTACACCTTACAAACTAGTGTCATTAGGTGTTATTCGGCTCTGCAACGTTAGAGGCGCTGTTCCGTCAAAACATCTCCGAACCAGGAAGTGTCTCTCCGTCCGGTGGATTATTTTACATTTTGGCCAAAAAGTGTATTTTAGACGTGAGGTGGGGGGCTCAGAGTGTTCCCACTTAGTTGAGTTGGCTTTCAACTCCATAAAACTGTCTTTGTTTTGGTGAGTAGAGAAAGTGTATTTTTTTTTTACTCCCGGCGAGAGCGCAGCCCGTGGTGTGAGAGCATTGGCTCGAAAGTCCCATAGCCTTAAGGGGAACGAGAGGGAAACGAGAGAGAACCCGAAAGGCTATGGAGCTAAGGGACCCCCAAAAGGGTCCTTGAAGCGTCATAGGTCTGTAACTCCCGAGAGAGTACGAATGGAACGGTTCCATTCGTACTCTCTCTGAGTTTAAATAAGAACAGTTTGAGGACCACAGGGCTAACATATAGCCAGTGAAATGATAGTGAAAATATGATTTCATTATTATTTCGGTAGCGCTGTCGCCTCACAGCTAGAAGGTCCTGGGTTTGATTCCCGCCGGGGACGCTGTGGGCACTGTAGGCGTGTCCTCTCCTCTGCATCATCAGTGCCCATACCCCTAGGTGGGGTTGGCGAAAGGGCCTTTCTTTGTGGAGTTTGCATGTTCTCCCCGTGTCCCCTAGGGTAGGCACCCTCACAAAAACATGCAGTAATGCTGGTCTCTATAATCGAATCCACAGACGCGCTGCCTGTAGGCAGCCATAGCTGCGGTGTCAACGCTCCGCACCGCGACACCGCAGCAATGGCGCCTACTGGCAGCGTGTCTGTAAATTCGTCTATACTCCCTCCCCCTGGTCAGCCGGGGCGCCTGGAGGGGAAAGGAACTGGTTGGAAAAACGCGTTCCTTCCACGCGCTACGCGCTACTGATAAGAAGCGGCTTGATAGCTCCTCATGCATTGAATGAGGCATGAGCTCAGCTCTGGGCTCTCCCCAGGCTGGCAGAGGGAGAGTAGCGCCCATGATTACATAGGCAATTGGCACTGGGTGAAAAAATGGGTTGCAAGATCGTGGGATAAAATTAAACTTTGTAAACTAAAGTTTGAAAATAAACTGTTCCTCATCTCGCGGGGGACCCCCTGGAACTCCCTCAAGGACCCCTTAGGGGTCCTTAGACCCCACCTTGACAACCACTGCCGTAGGCTCAGTCGAGGCAAAAAGTAGGACCAATAAAAGTTAAGGATCAAAAAGCCGATAGCGTCTGTTTGGGTGCTTAGAATATGTTTTATGTTGTCTGACGAGGCGAGCGGCTGCATCTTGGCCCAGGTTGCGTGTTAACCCTATAAGACCGGGAACGCAGCCGTGTCATTTTTAGATTTATTTGGGCTATTCAAAAATAGCAGATCTACAAGCTCTTAGCGTGGCACCGAGTGCCGCGCTATGAGCTTGTAGATCTGCTATTTTTGGAAAAATCGTGAAAATGTGTGCAAATCTTTGAATATATATGTATTTTTTACAGCGACATTGTTTCTATGTCAGTGGTCCTCAAACCATTTCATGTCAAGGACCCCCAAAATGATATGTATTTGGCCGCAGACAACATATTTTGTTCCAGGGACCCCCTCCCAGAAGCAAAGATTTTAGTAAAAAAAAATTGCTTTGAAAAATATATATATTCAAAGATTCGCACCAACTTTCACGATTTTTCAAAAATAGCACGCGCTAAGAGCTTGTAGATCTGCTATTTTCGAATAGCCCAAAGACATCCTGAAATAACACAGATGCGTTCCCCCGGCTTTAATGGGTTAACCCGAATTCAATCCTTTTTCCTCCTCTTTTTTTTCCGGACCCCGTCGTAAATCACCCCCGTGAGGGCCGGTCGACCCTGCGCTACTGTTTTTCTCAACTGTCACCCAGATGGACAGGCATGTCTCGGCTCATAAATTGCCAGTCGCACCCCATGAGGGGACTGACAGGTCCAAATAAACATCCTGATAGCCTGGGGCCTTATTAATGTCACACAGCCGTAGTGGAGGCAAGTCCACCAGTGTAACGTTACTAAGTACATTTACTCTAGTGCTCCCCTTCAGTACAATTTCGAGGTACTTTTGCTTTACTTGAGCATTTCCATTTTCAGTGGTGTAAAGTAACTAAGTGCATTTACTCAAGTACTGTACTTAAGTACAATTTTTGTGTAGATCGGCTATTTTCAAACATTTTAGTACTTTTACTTTTGGTACTTTAAGGTCCTTGACATGATAAATGTTTGAGAACCACTGATATAGCAACATAAGTAAAAAAAAAAACTGTTAGGATTTCAAAGACATTTGTAGAATCCCCAGAAAAGACAGATTTGAGTTGAAAATGTTGAAAAATATATATTCAAAGATTTGCGCACATTTCCACGATTTAAAAAAAAATAGCAGATCTACAAGCTCATAGGGCGGCACTTGGTGCCGCGCTATGAGCTTGTATATCTGCTATTTTTGAATAGCCAAAGGAATCTAAAAATGACACACAAATGCGTTCCCGGTCATAAAGGGCTCACATTATCTTTTGTTTTTTTCATTTCAAGGAAGATATGACTTGCAGTTAACGCATTTAGGTGAAATGACATGTCATTACATGGCTTCCTGAAGGGTGACAGAGTTAAATCAACTCTGAGGATTTGGCTGGTGCGCGGGCGGAGCGGCCCAAACCACCACCACGGTCACTCTGGTCGCCCCAGCCTGCAAGAACGCCATCATTATCCTGAGCCACAAACACCATGCTTTAAGAGCGTTGACTCCCACTCTCCTGAGGTCCTTGACAGGCAGATCGCTGCACTGAGTGTTACGTTACCTCAGGAGGGGTACAAAACGTAACCTAATGGACCCGTAATGTTCATTAGGTCCTTTCAAAGGTTGATGTTGTAGTTTGTTTTCCAGTTGAGTGTCCGGTAGAACTCAGTCGGTAGAGCTCTCGCCTTTCGACCACAAGGTCATGGGTTCGACCGGCCGCAGGCACCGGCCAACTCAGCGTATGACTAGCAAGGTTTGGGTGCGCCAAGTCGTGCGGTAAGTAAGTACTATGGGAGCTGATGGTAGGTGTGGCGCTCCACCTCAGCATTCCATCTCCAGCGCATTGTTATGGGGATACGTAAGATTCCCTACTGTCCAGTTAGGTTATATAGCAACAATACTTTTGCGGAAAAATGAAGACATTAAAGGAGAATTTTGGACTAAAGTTTTCTTACCTTTTCTATGATGTTATGATATCTTAGGATGAATGGTACAGTACGCGCACGTTTTAAGCTGTGGCGGACCAGGTATGGAGTTATGAAATTTTTCTACTGTACCATTCATCCTAAGATATCATAACATCATAGAAAAGGTAAGAAAACCTTAGTCCAAAATTCTTCTTTTAAGTTGAGACATTTTGACAGTTACAAATGTTCGCTTTAAAACATACACGTTCAAAGATTTGCAAACATTTTCACGATTTTTCCCAAAAAATAGCAGATCTACAAGCTCATAGCGCGGCACTCGGTGCCGCGCTATGAGCTTGTAGATCTGCTATTTTTTTGAATAGCCGAAGAAATCGAAAATGACAGAGATGCGTTCCTGGATTGAACGGGTTATAAGCTGAGGATTGCACTGGGTATTCTGTGGGAACCCGCCCCCCCCAGCCCCCCCCCCCCCTTCCTCCACACTCCAGCTGTAATGCAACACCTGTACACCAGAAGCCCAGGTCTCTGACACACACAACAGAAACCCACTTGTCTTGAGGAGGAGGGGGTCCTCCAGGGCTCCGTTTCTCACCCGCTCACTGACCCTGCATGGCAACACGCACGAGTGACCCCCAGCTACTGGAGCGCAGAATGGGGGGGCGGGGGGAGGGGGGGGGGGGGGGGGGGGCGCCACGTTTCAGGAGACTGGCGTATGTGCCTCCACCTGTGAGAACCGATTAGGTTACCATGAGGCCCGAGAGCAAGGTTATGAGGAGAGAAGACAGACTGCCTAGGCCTAGGCCTATAGGGCAGTGATTCTCAAACCTTTTTGTGTCAAGGACCCCCAAAATGATACGTATTTGGCCACGGACCCCCCCCCCCCCCCCCCCCCCCCCATCTGAAAAGGTTTTGTGCCAGGGAGACCCCAAGAAGAGAAGATTTATGTAAAAAAAAAACTTCTTTATTTATAGGAAAATTCAAAAATAGCAGATGTACAAGCTTGTAGATCTGCAATTTTTTTTAAATAGCCAACGTATAAATGGATAAAACGGTTAAATCTGCTTTTGCTGGGGGCCCCCTGGAACCCCCCCCCCCCCCCTCCCCCCCAGGACCCCTGCGTGTCCCCGGACCCCACTTTGAGAAGCAATGGCCTTGTAGCCTGGTAAACCCTCCCTCCGGAAATCTCATTTCCATTTGATTTCAGGAGTGAGTCTAGCCTGATCGCCCATTCTGCAATATTGGCTGTGTACACCAAATGGACGAGCCTACCAGCGTCGTCTCACATCGTTCTGTGATTGACAGCGACAGTTGGCCAATCAGGTGGCGAGTTCGAGTGAGCCCGAATGGCACCGAGTGCAGCCTGAATGCAGCCGACAAAACACGAACGGCAGCCATCTTTTCTGTCCGCTATTTTCTCCGCTGTTTTTTAACTTCAAAAAGCTCTCAAACTTCTATTTTGAGGCACGGAATTTACTTATAAGATATCGTTTGGATAGAATTTAGTTGTTTAACTTCATATATGTGGTCAATTAATTTTAGACAGAGCCTATTTTTTTTTTTTAAATCAGAGAACCGGCCGGGGCGGCCAGTGACACACATGTATCCGAATAAGGCAACCTATTTTGGGCATGGCCGTCTCAAAAGTCCCGTTGCGTCACATTAGTCTGGTGAACTGCTGATTGGCTGAAGGGGAAAAACGATCATTGGCTGAAGGGGTTGTCAGTCAACGGTATTACTCCCGCCCAACTCCAGCCCACAGCCAATATTGCAGAATGGGCGATCAGGCCAGACTCACTCCTGAAATCAAATGGAAATGAGATTTCCGGAAGGAGGGTTTACCAGGCTAATGGCCTAGGGCCTCATTTATAGAAAATTGTTTCGTACACAGAAACAGCATGCTTAACTGCACGAACGCCTGGCATCCATATTCTGAGTTTGTGAACATTCAGCAAAAAAAACTACTGATGTTCAAGCTCGCGTTACAACGCGTTGTGAGCTTGTAGATCGGCTAAGTATAGTGTAGTTTAAGTGGTTAAAGGACCAATTCCAGAACATATTGAACATAATGTTGATCAAATATGCTATGTTGAACTTTATCACGCCATCATAAATCAAAATCAAGGTTTGTTTTATTTGGATTTGAAGTGTAGCTATAATCTTAATTATCATTATTATATCTTTACTATGGCCTGGATCGCTGGCGTAGTGTTTCGGGCACCTAGGCTCCAAAGTAGCCTGACGGCGCGTCGCGGGTTCAAGTCCCGACCCCGACGGCCTTTTCTGCGTGTCACTCCCCATCTCTCTCCCCATTTCCTGCCAAACTAACAGTGGTGTAAAGTAACTAAGTACATTTACTCAAGTACTGTAATTTTGAGGTACTTTTACTTTACTGGAGTATTTCCAATTGTCCATACCTTTACTTCTACTCCACTACATCTCAGAGGCAAATATTGTACTTTTACTCCACTACAATTATTTGAAAACTTTAGTCACTAGTTACTTTGCAGATATGAATTATTACATTATAAAACATACATTAACCACTTTAGCCTGATTTTATACTAGGCTATTTGAAAATAGCCGATCTACAAGCTTGTAGATCTGCTATTTTCTAATATTTTAGTCATTTTACTTTTGGTACTTTAAGTACATTTTGATAACAATACTTTTGTACTTTTACTCAAGTAGATTTTGAATGCCGGACTTGTACTTCCACCATCCTATCAATAAAAGCCCAAAAAGAAATCATAAAATGATAATATATATATCTTTAATAATGACCAAACGGCAGTACAAAGTCAAAGAACATGTTCATAGACTGGGGGCCCCTGGACCTTTTGAAGAGGCGCTGGAGAGACAGGCATGCCATATTCTTTGTGTCCAGCTGTTGGAGGCTCCAGTGAGAAACCCTTCAACCTCTTGTTTACAGGAGCGTTTAGGGGAAGATCGCATGGCTAGCACGCCACCTGGTCCTCTCTGCATCACCAGATTCCAAGCCCTTTGCTTCTCCTTAGAGGCTGCGCTACATTTCGTTTAGCTAGTAAAAAGTATCAATACCATCATGTAGAAATACTCTGTTACAAGTAAAAAGTCCAGCGTTCAAAATGCACTTGAGTAAAAGTGCAGAAGCATTGGCGTCAACATACTTAAAAGTACCAAAAGTAAAAGTACTCATTATGCCGAATGTCTCATTTCACATTTTTTTAAAAAAATGCATGAAAATCCTTTGAAAATAGCAGATCTCCAAGCTCACAACGCGTCGCGATGCGACGTGTTGTGAGCTTGTAGATCGGCTATTTTTAAATAGCCGAGGTATATAGGGCTGAAGTTAATGTATGTTTTGTAATAATAATCGAAATCTGCAAAGTAACTTCAAATAATTGTAGTGGAGTAAAAGTACAATATTTGCCTCTGAGATGTAGTGGAGTACAAGTAAAACTATAGAAAATTGGAAATACTCCAGTAAAGTAAAAGTAATTCAACATCAAAATTGTACTTCACTACAGTACTTGAATAAATGTACTTAGTTACTTTACTGCCGGCCTCGCCACCTGGACCGCTCTGCATCACAAGATTCCAAGCCCTCTGCTTCTCCTTAACAGGCTGCGCTGATGAGATTAGGAGGCTTATAAAGCAAAGAGCTCTGAACTTCAAGTTCATGGCTTTTGAATTATTACGCTTTATCAAGCCCAACGCGCTCTTCCCGCCGTGTCGGGTGATCCGCAGAAATGCAGAGGAGAGTGCAAGAGGTTGTCTTTCTGACAGCCTGCCCTTTTACAAGCATTCAGATGGAAGAGGATTTGTTCCCGAGATTCCACCATGCTTTCTCCATTGTCCATCATATGAGGTTTTGTTTGTTCAGTGACCGAATCGCTTTTTAACCACTTAAAGGGATGGTTTACCCCCAGTTTTTTTCCTATCGATTAGTCACCCCATGGAGACTTGAATTGATGGATATTTGTATGTTTTTGTCGCATTCCTAAGCCAATAATTTGATGACAAGCGGAACGACAATAATTTGATGACAAGCGGAACGATCCCCATGGAGACCGGTCTCCATGGGGTGACTAATCCAAAGAAAAAAATGCCATTTTGGGAGTGAACTATCTCTTTAACTCTTTACTTTGTTGTATGACAAATAGTGACAAACCTGCTCCATCCTCAGCACATGTCCTAAAGCAGGGGTGGGCAGCTTTGATGATGGAGAGGGTCACATATATTTCCACACTCACTCCAGAGGGCCACATTGCATATACTGTAGGGCAGACACGTCTTATCTCCGTATTTTTACTTTTCTCGTAAATTAATGCCGTACTTCGCCATTCTATGTCACACAAAAGTAGCAAAAATAGCCGATCTACCAGCTCAAAACGCGTCGCGCTGTGACACGTTTTGAGCTATTTTGTAGCTATTTTTGAATTGGAATCCTGAAATTTAATTTCGAATGCATTTAGTTCTACTTATGTTAACTTTATGAACTTCAATACAAATGGGACATAAAATAGACAATATATTTTTTCATACTAGTCATTAAGCTACTAATAAAGCGGGTCATGTTTGCATGTTTGGAATTGTAACAGCTGAAATCAATAATAAATCTGCGGGCCGCATTAAGTGAAGGTGGGGGCCGCACGTGGCCCCCGGGCCGCCAGTTGCCCATGTATGTCCTAAAACCATTTCAGGTGTCTGTGTGTAATCTTCTTGGTGATGCTCCGGCTCCTTGTTTGTTTGTACAGTTCATTATTGGAGATTTTATTAGGCCAAAGGATCTGTTATATTCGTCGGAGGCATCTGTTGTGTGAACACTTCCATTTTCCTCGCGTCTGTTTTGACCACTCGCCGAGCTCTCGGATCCATACAGCAGTACAGACTTGACATTGATGTTGCATAGGAGCATATTTGTTTTAAGGCTGTATTGCTTTGATCTCCAGATTGAACAGAGTTGGGAGAAGGCACCCTGAGCCTTTCCCAGCCTTGCCTTGATGTCCTTTGATGCCCTTACTGATGAGGCTGCCCACTTTCACATCTATTCTGGCAATTGTGTGCACCCCAGTCAGTTTTTAAGCTCCTATATAAGCCCATTCATCTTCAAACTCCATATTAGATTAATTGAAAACACAAGCCTGCTTTTGGTGACTAATTTTGTCCTTCTAATGAATGGGGAGACCTTCATTTTTCTTTTCTATTTTAAGCAACTTAAAAACTGCCGTGGGTGCAGAAATCCCCCTTTAACAGTAATTGATTAGTAATTGATCACGCTGTGAATCCAAAATTCAGTCTCTTCCCAGATAACGTCCCGATGGTAACACTTCTAAATGTCTGCTATATTGTTATCAGGTCATTCTGCACATTGTTTTCACCCCATGGAATAAATTCCTTTTTTTGTGTGTCATCATAAGTCTGCCTGAACATATTAATGCTTTCTGACAGAATGTGGATTCTGGCTATTTTCCTGCTAGACTCCAAAAAAAGGGGGGAAAATGTAAGTCGTCGACTCGCCGCCGTCGGGCAATAACCTTGTATATGAAAAGTGTTACTTTTTCAGGAAATGGAAAAAAGAACCTGTGTTCCAATGGATCCAGCACAAGTATTATTTAGTCACAACCTCTTCTTAATACTTTGCATTGGCTAAATATGTATAAAACCCACAGATTTCATCAGTTTTACTTTCACTTGAAACCCCCCCCCTCCCAAAATAGCGAAAATAGCCGATCTACAAGCTCACAACGTGTCGCCTTGCGACACGTTGTGAGCTTGTAGATCGGCTATTTTCTCTACTTTTCTGTCACTCTCATGCGATGAAGTCGGACATTAATTTACGAAAATAAATGAATAATACAAAAACATTGCAAAGTTGAATGGAGTTACAAGGTTTCTTCCCCCGACGGCGACAAAGGGTAGGCCTATGTCAGTGGAATCCATGTGACATGGGGAGACTGTATCACGTCTAGCTCCCAGGAGCATGTCTTCCTTTTCCACTTCAGACAAGGTGCTGTGTGGATGATGGAATGTTGCTGTAATTTCAGTAAACACACTCCAGGAGTGACGGGGGGGGGATTTGAGGCCCACAGCTCAAGTGAGCCGTGACAACGGACCTGTCCGGACAAATCCCACGTGTGGTGGTCGTGCTTCGCGCAAAACGGGCTCAGAATTAGGCCATTGACAGCCAGTAGCTGCTTTTTTTCCCCCCATGTTTGAACCTGAATCCTTCTCAGACACAGATGTCATATTTTGTCAGTTTGACCTAATTGTGTTTATATTGTACTAGACCGGTTTGGGCACTGGCCTACATGGGGCCATGCAAGTTGGGAACGAAGTCTCGGGAATAAATGCCCCACCTGTTTGTTCAATACGTTTGATACTGCTGCGGCCCATGAACACAGATCCCGCCACTTGTGACGTAAAGCTCGACCATTCCGCGAAAGGGGTCGGGGTTGGCCAATCAGGGAAGTCGATGCCTAAAACCCCAATTCTTTTGCACTGCTGCTGAAGAACACCATGGAGGTTTTTTAGCAGGTGAAACGCAAACAAAAGCCACCGGGAAGATGCAAGTTGTAACGTCATCTATGTGGATTTTAAGGACATTATCTGCGGGGACGGGCAGTATAAAGTCGGCGGAAATGTTCTCTGTCTGTCTGCAACACAGAGCAGAACGTACGCTACGCGGCTCGTTTGTGATTACTCCGTTCGGGGCGGAGGGGAGCAGGAGGTGACTGACACAAATGGCTAATATGAATACCACGGTGATTTTAGCATTAAATGAGCTCCAGGTCCAGTACGGCTCTAGAGACCCGGTCGGACCGGGTTTAATACATTTGAATTATCTTCAGTAATTTGGAATGTTTTCTCGGGCCCGTTCGGACCGGTCAAATTATCCACGGGTCCGTTTCCGTTCGGGTCCCATGTTTTGGACCCGTGCTACCCCCTAGTACATGCGTGTCAAGTTTAAGGTGATTCGGTCGGACGGCGCGTGAGTTATGCACGGGACAGACAGACGTACAACACACACACACAGATTCCGTGAATGTATCGAGACTGTTTACTTTGAGGACCCCTTAGAAAATGAGATGCTAGAGGCTCACTGTGAGCGTGTGGATCTGTTATTTTCACCGAATGTTCGTCTCTCATGCCCAGAATAGGGGCGCTAGGGTTCATATGGTTAATAATGGCCTTTAAAGACGGTTCACAAATGTCATTCTCTCTACGCCATCATACAAACGGCTTCCTACGCATCGGTTTCTAAGCTGTTGTCACAAATTAAAAACCTGCCATGCCAATAAGGAATCGACATACAAAAAACTAAATTAAATTGTGTTATCTACGCCCTGCATCGCCTACATACTACCGTCCGTCAACAAACGGATGATTAGGAATGCTCCCCCAAGGGGCCGGGTCCCCAGGCTGGCGGGCGGTCGAGGAGATGGTCAGTGCGGATAGCGGCCAGCCGGTACTTAGAGAGAGAGGTGCTCTGTCAGCCCCCAGCTCTGTGCTTACCAACCTCTGGACTCTGAAACTCAACCAAACCGCAGGGAGTGTGGGCCGTTTATTTGCTCAAAGACACCCCCTCCCCTCCCCCCCACACACACACACACACACACACGCACACGCACGCGCACGCGCGCACACACACACACACACACACACACACACACACACACACACACACACACACACACACGTTGGTTTTTACTATACTTGTGAGGATGGTAATTTTATGAATGACACTTTAACCATGTTTTTGGCCCTTTTTAACCCGAAACCCTAAAGCCTGAGTTATACTTCATTGGGTGACATAACTCCCCTAAACCTAAACTCTAAATGCCTATAACCCTAATCCCCAACTTGAATCTTTTCCTAATCGTAAGCTTCTTTTACTCCCCAAAAATCGGTTTTAACCATAAAACAACCATTTTCTGTTGTGAGGACCAGGAACATTTTCCTCAACAATGTCTATTCCTCAAAGTTTACTATACTGGTGGGGATATTTGCACACACGCACACACGCGCACAGACACACACACACACACACACACACACACACACACACACACACACACACACACACACACACACACACACACACACACACACACACACACACACACACACACACACACACACACACACACACACACACACACACACGCACACACACACACACACACACACACACCCTCCTCCCCTCCACAAGTATGTGTCCGCCACTCATTCAGCCCCAGGCCATCATCTGTCCGCACCCACACCGGAGAGCCTCATCCTATATAGCCTCTCCTTCACCCATCATCTCCTGTTGTTTTTCTTACACATCTGTCATGGCTTTCTCCCTCCGCGCCCCCGTCTCCGTCCGTCCGTCCGTCCGTCCGTTTGCACACTTAGCTTGGCTCGTACATCGCTGATGATGTTGAGCCGTTTTACAAGCGGGGATGTGGCTGAGAGTTCTGAATCAGATGAAGGAATGAGGGGTAGGTTCATAGAGGCACGCGGGGCGGCATTTCACACCAACGGAGAAAAGTGAGAGAGACTGAGAGAGAGAACGCATGTTCGATGCCTGTGAGAGGGGAGGGAGGGAGGGAGGGAGGGGGGGGTCGATAGAGAATTTGAGGACGAGAGCCAAGTAAGGCGCTGAGCGAACGCTAGATCGAAAGGCCGGGGGGGAACGGAGAGTGCCGGCTGTGAACGAGCTGAACGAAAGGACACAACGAGGAGGAGGGGGGAGGTATACCGGAGCGGGGCGCTCTATTCCGCAGTGTTGCCATGTCTGCTTATTATAAGCGACTTTGGGCTTCTTTTTCTTCTAGTTGCGTTTTTTTTTTGGGGGGGGACTTGTTTCTTAAGTGTGGTTGATTTATTTTGGGCCTTGCTTCCCTAAATGCTGTGCAAACCAGTGGTTCTGAAACATTTTCATGTCATGGACCCCCCCCCCCCCCACCCCCAAATTAATATGTAATCGTCCCTAACCCCCATCTGAACGTTTTTAGCTCCAGGGAGCCCCGTACCAGATCTGTGTTGTTAGAATGTTTCAGAAATCTTCCAAATATTCAGCATTTTATTTCAAGTTTTTTAAAATAGCCGATCTACAAGCTCACACACATTGTAAGCTTGTAGATTGGCTATAAAAAAAATTGTAGAATTGAGCCCTGAGAGACTCCGGTTACCATTATGGGGTTTAAGTGGTTAAAGTGCTCATGTGGCCTATTAATAATCGCTTCTTTTGGGGCTTGTTTTCATAAACCCGGTTTGCTTATTTCTCCCGCAAAATCTGGCAACGCTGCCACTCCGCTCCGAGGCTGAATTTGATTAGCTGCAGAGAGGCGAGGAGAGGCTGCTTTTATTAGAACCATATGTGCGGAGGACGTGGAACCAGCGGTGTACACGGAGAGGCTGGTCCCGGGCCCGGCCCCTCTCTGAGAAGAAGCAGAGGGGTTTGCATGCGGGGAAAGGGAACCTCCGCGACCTCCGTGGCTGGAGAGCGCTTTGCTGGCCGCGGCCGCACTTGTCTTGCGGGACGCTTTTTTAACAATCGCGAACCCCCGCTCGCCGACTTGGCGTTCAATGGCGTGTGTGATTTTCTGGCCCCGGGTTGCCGAGTTGTGTAAATAAACCGGCCCGAGATAGCGTGTTTACAGTGGCACGCCAGCAGCAATGCACTCACCAAGCATTTAAATGGCTGATTTGTACTCGATTGCGCGCCGCGTCGTGCTCTGCAGGTCGGTTATTTTTGGTGCGCGACACAGACGTGCAAATAAGTACAAATCACAGTTTGTGAGGAGTAGGAGGTGGAGGCGGCGAGTCACTGACCGGCTGGAACTCCTTTCAGACCCTGTAAACGTGATGAATGCACAATTGTGTCGCAGAGATGCACACAGAAAAATAATGTTTCTTTTAAAAGGCTGTATAAAATGAGTTCCCTATACAAAATAACCATTTTATTGAATGTGGTTCAGCCATCTTCCTCATAGGGGTCTAAAGAAGCTTTTTTGGTGTAAGTTCTTTGAGGAACAGATTTGTTCTGACGAAGACATTTTGGTGTGACAGGACAAAAGGAGCGGATCAAGTGTGGATCCCTGGGAGACACTGGTCATGAAGGCGACATACTAAAGCCTATACCACTTAAGCTATAATCACGCCCCCCTTCTGTGGCCAACGCGGAAGTGCCTCTGCCTACAACAACTGTGGGCTATTTCTTTAGCCCGTATAGTTTTGGACCGCGACAGAGGCGTGCCGTCTCAAGCGAACTTGAGCCACGTGAGGCACCACCGAGCGAGCTAAAGCGAGCGAGTTGCCGTGCCGAAGCGAAGTTCGCTTGGGCCGACTCAGCGCCGTTCGAGTTACATACCGATAGGGACAGAATAGTAAATCATGTTTTGGTGAGAGCGTTTGCACCACTCAAAGTGGCTACTGGCCAATCACAGCGCGTCCTTGCACAAGCGTATTGGCCAATCACAGCGCGTCCTTGCACAAGCATATTGGCCAATCACAGCGCGTCCTCGCACAAGTGGTATAGGTTTTGGGATGAGGCGTCATGAAGTATATAGGGTTTAAGTGGTTATGGGTTCTTTAAAGCAGGGGTTCCCAAACCCTCTCTCTCTCTCTCTCTCTCTCTCTCTCTCTCTCTCTCTCTCTCTCTCTCTCTCTCTCTCTCTCTCTCTCTCTCTCTCTCTCTCTCTCTCTCTCTCTCTCTCTATCCCCCAGTGGACCAAGAAACCCTGGGAAGTGTTTCAGAATCTTCTTCAAGCGGAGCGGTAAACTCTCTGTCTCCTCTCTGTCTTCTTTCCAAAAGGCCTGGGAAAGCGCCGGTGGAAAGTAACTGAGTACATTTACCATAAGCCTGAGTACAATTGTGAGGTACAGATGTGGCGTTCCAAAGCTTCAAAGAGCCTGTCACTGTTGGTACTTTCAGTGGAACATCAGTGGATTGTCCAAGCCTTTACTCACGGACAAAGGGGTGGCATTTGCCAGGTGTGGAATGGTGCCAGGTGCGAATTGGCCTCATTTCACACCTGGCGAATCGGACACGACAATGGGGTGGGGCTTTACAGGAAGAGAAATGTGAAAAGTAGTGTGACATACCTAGTATGTCACACTACTTACTGTACGTACGTTGTCTCATGGGAGTTTTGAGCATTCGTACACTACTGTCTGCAACTCGCCGACGCGACATCGTTGCCACAAAACGTAAACAAGGAAGTGGACGTGGTCTTGTGCATCTTTCCAACCAATCACAGTGTGCGACATTTTATGTAGCCGTCTGCAACCTTTCATTTTTCCAGATGTGCGCGACACCGCTGGTGGACGATTGTGCCGGTCGACACCTTTCGCTCAAATCATAAATTGACCTTTATACTCCGCTACAAAGGCAAATATTCAACTTTTTACTCTACTACAATCATTTAACAGCTTTAGTTAGCAGATTTAGATTATTATTACAAAATATATTTTAACCTCTTAAGCCCTATTTTATACTTCGGCTACTATAGAGATCTGCAAATCTCGTCTCTTTCTCTCTCTCTCCCAGTCGACCCAAAGACCCTGAAAAGCGTTTCAGAATCCTCCTCAAGCGTAGCGGTATCTCTCCGTCTCCTCAGGCTCCTTTCCAAAAGACCGGGGAAGAAAAGCAGTCATGGAAGAAGTACTCCGATATTATGTTGTACTTATGTAAAAGTAGCAACGCCACAATGCAAAAAATACTCATCCTTTACACGTAAAAGGTCTCTCTATTCAAGAATGCAGAATGTCCTATTTCACACGTTTATTTTCAAAATGGGTCAAAATCGTTCAAAAAAGCTTACAACGTGCCGCATCACGACGCATTTTGATCTTGTTCATCAGCTATTTTTGAATAAACAAAATAGAGAGAGGGAGAGAATTGTACTCAAGTAAATGCAGTGGTGGCAAAAAGTAAAAGTATCAATACTGCAATGTAGAAGTACTCCGTTACAAGTAAAAGTCCGGGATTTTTTTTACTTGAGTAAAAGTACAAAAGTATTGGTATCAAAATATACTGAAAGTACCAAAAAATAAAAGTACTAAAATGTTTGAAAATAGCAGATCGACAAGCTCACAACGCGTCGCATTGCGACGCGTTGTGAGCTTGTAGATCGGCTATTTTCAAATAGTCTAGGTATAAAATAGGACTAAAGTGGATAATGTATGTCTTAGTAATACTTTATATCTGCAAAGTAACCAGTAACTAAAGTTTTCAAATAATTGTAGTGCAGTAAGAGTACAATAATTACCTCTGAGATGTAATGAAGTAAAAATATAGACAATTGGAAATACTCCAGTAAAGTAAAAAATACCTCAAAATGGTACTTAAGTACAGTACTCGAGTAAATGTACTTAGTTACACCAGTGAGTAAATGTAATGCATGTACCGTAGTTACTTTCCACCGTTAGCAGGAAGCCAGTACTCTGTGGTGTTAGAATCACTGCTGTTCAGTACATTAGTAGCACATATATACAGTATTCTTTTTTCCCCCCATAAAACATTAAAAAGTTTGCCACCAGGTGTGTTGTGAGTAGTGTAACCATGGAGACCGGTGTCAGGAGGGGGCAGGAGGTGGAAAGATGGTAAGAGAGAGAGAGAGAGAGAGAGAGAGAGAGAGAGAGAGAGAGGGAGAAATAGTACTTAGAATGCATATAGTACTTACAGTATGCACACCAACGCACCTATAGTTTAGAATGCATATAGTACTTACAGTATGCACACCAACGCACCTATAGTTACAGTAGACAGTACACACACACACACACACACACACACACACACACACACACGCACACGCACACGCACACACACATACAGTTGAACAGGCCTTGCACTGGTTGTCCAGCAGTTTGTAATGTCTGTGTCAGGGCCTCAAGGCTGATAACAGTATTAACTAGAAAATGTGCTCCTCGGAGCACAAGTCTCCGCCAGCAAATATTGATTAATCCTGTCTAAGCTATTTATATTACGTATTGTGATGACACCAGTGTGTCTACATAATGTATTGCTCCGCCATTTCTCAGCCATTTCGTGATTATTCCTGTCTTACCTCACTTTGAAAGAGACACAGACTCTTTCAAAGTGACACATCTATTTATAGGCCGCTATACGTCATGCGTCTCACTAGCCAATCAGAGCACACTCTTTCAACGTATTGTCACGTGTCACGTGAGGCTTGACCAATGTTAGCTTGGCCGAGGGGGGGGGGACGGAAAGTGAAGACATAGTCTCCTGGCGGAGACAATGATAGAAGTAGTAATGTTTGTGTCAGGGCCTCGGGGCTGATAGAGGTCGTGTTGAGGAGAGCTAATGAAGTGTGAAACCTCAGAGAACGGGCCCATGCAGCGAGACGTCAGCTGAGCAAATTCACCAAACGTCTCCTCTCCTCTGGGGCGTTGTTACCACTTCAGCTGAAACATACATCCTGCACTGGCGGGCGGGCAGGGAGGGCAGTCCTGTACATGTGTACACACAACCGAAAGCATGTAAAGAAACGTGGTCATTTGATGTATGTTTTCTATTAATCCTCATGTTAAAATTGCCTAGAGCAGGGGTCTTCAACAGGGGGTCCGGGACCCCTAGGGGGTCCTCAGAGTTACTAGGGGGGCTGCCAAATCTTTGTGTGATAGGAACTTTTTTTTTGTTATTAACCATTTGAACCGTGGTATCCCTGATAACTTTTTCCAAAAATACAAGTCCTGCGAGGCGTTGTGAGCTTGTAGATCTGTTTTTTATGTATTTTTCGGCAAAGAAGTTTGGTGTGTAGAGGGAAAAAAGAACAAACTAAGTACAGAGTGAAAGTTTACTAAATAAGAAAATACACATGAATCCAACACTGATGGTAGTGCTGTCAAACAAGTCCTTGAAGCTATCTATGACTATGAAATCTATGGATAAGTTTAATCTGCAACACAATTTTATAAATTATATAGTGGGGGTCCCCGCTTCATCTCGCTCAACTAAGGGGGTCGGTCCTTGGCCTGAAAAAAGTGTAAGACCCCTGGCCTAGTGGGTGGATGTGTTTGTTAGTTGCGGGTTGTGTTTTTTTGGGCTTGTTTCTAAAGTGTAGTTGCCCCCAAATTAATATGTATTTATCCGCAGACCCCCCCCATCAAAAATATGTTGTGCCAGGGACCCCCGTACCAGATTTGTGTTTCATAAAACACAAAAAAATTTACACTTTTTTTCACAATTACTTTTGAAAATAGCAGATCTACAAGCTCACCGCATGTTGCATCGCCAATAGCCAATGCATGTATAGTTTTGCTCATGTGGTCTAATAGTCACTTCCTGGGCTTGCTTTCATAGACGTGGTTGCTTACTTCTCTCGCAAAATCCTGCGCGACGCGTAGAAAGAAGTTGACCTAAATCCAGCTCTTGTAAAAAAGTAACAATTTTGCACGTATGAGGTTTCCGCCCGACAGAGACGATATGTTTTTGTAGGACATTTGCGGAAAGGGATCCTAGCGGTAAATCACTGGGTTTATCGGCATGTTGACGCCTTGTACACACTGCGTAGCCGCGGTGAAGCGCCGTAAAATCCACATCGTTAATTCAACTCTTGAGTGTAAAAACCTCAGGATTTTTTTTGCAGCGGCGCACTGTAAAATCCCCAGCGTTAATTCTACTTAAAAAAGTGACCCTTACGGGTCTAGTTTTCACTCTGCAAAGTTAAATGAACACTTTTTTGTGGCAGTGCTAGTGCTTTGCTCTGGCTCAGCTCCCTCGGGGTGCAGAGCCAGTGGTGGAGCTTTGGATAGCTCTCTCTCTTGGGGGCTCGTCCAAAACCCTGGAGCCTCGTCTTTCAGAGCCTAAAACCCAGCTACTTATTTTCACTACCGCGTCCCTGGCTAGTGGTGGAAAGTAACTGAGTACTTCAGTACAATTTTGAGGTACTTTTGCATGCTTTACTTGAGCATTTACATTTTTCAAGAAACCCCACACACACACGGACAGACTCTCCTCCACATAGCACAGCTGAATCAGGACATCCCTCCTGCTCTCTTAGGGTTTATGGGTGCATGGTCGACTGGTTTGTGTTTACTTCAACCTCATGTGCGGAAATCTCACACGACAAGGCATTTGAAGATAAGCATCAGTGACAAATGAACTGAAATTGCCCTACATGATTTGTTATACGACGAATGGCCGAGCAAGACCACCTCTGACAGAAATTGTGCCAACTTCTAATGAGCATTAGTGAGGACCAGTTGTATGAAGAGAATAATAATAATAATATTTACTGTCCCCTCATGGATATTCACCTTCACGGTCTGTTCCAACAGAAAAACACATAACCATACAGCACAAAACAACATAGCACATAAGAACAGAACCGGTGGTGTAATGGTGATTCTTTTTTCCCCGGCAGTATGGTACGGCGGTGGGGTGCACGCGCGTGCACCGTACCATGCCATACCTGCGTGTGGAAAAAAATACTGGCCACATGCCATGGTGTCCCGTCCAAGGACCAAAACACCACTGAACATAACACCAAGACAATTAGAGTTCTCAAATAATTCTGCCCGAACCCGACCCTACCCGACCTGGCCCGACGTTTTTGCCTATGCTAATTATTATTCATCATTATAAGCACATAATAACACATTTTCGGTTGTTTTGGGTCTTCGGGCCTAAAAGTATGGCTGAAGGGACAAAACTCCTACTAAAACAAACTTTTTACCATTTCAAAGTTCTGTATCTTCATCCAAGTGACGATGTAGGGGATGATAAAAGTGTCATTTGCTATTGTGAGTGCTAAACGTGTGATGGCTTTATTGTTCATATCTGAAAGTGTGGGTGTGGGAAGACCGACAATCTTAGAGGCAATACGGGTAATACTGAAGAGCTTGTCTTTGTTAGACATGGACAATATAGTGAGAACAGGTTGAATAATGCTTTTGTACAGTCATAACAGAAGATGAGGGGCAACAGACATTGATCTTAACTTACGGATTTACATGAAGTCTTTGCTGAGAACGTGTATGGATAGATGGAATGTGTTGATCAAAACTGAGTCTATGATAAGGTTGACAATTAGCACTCCTTTAAGTAAAACATTGGAGTATCCTTCTACTTCCACCACTGATGTGTAGTAGCCCTGCTGGCTGTGTGTCAACACAGATTAAATTACAGGAGGACCGATTGAAAAATCATTGTAATCATCTTGACATCAGTTTATAATTGATTTGTTTCTCTATCTGTGACTTATCAAGGCTCCAGGGGTAGAAAAACATGTTCTTCTCTGTTTTTACACTCCAGTAAGCTGCTGGCATTTGATGTATGACTTCACGCAGCCCAGGAGAGGATTCATTTAAGTGGGAAAACCTTTGCGATGTCTGGAGAGCCAACCATGTCACTCAAATGAGCCACTTAAGCATAATATAGATTTTGCTACAACAATGTATGATTTAATCTATTATAGAACTTTTTATATATCGCTGATGTCGGGTGGAAACCTTGTATGTCCAAAAAAGTCACAATTTATAAAGCGCAGCGGATAGACGGGATGGGCGCGCAGCGCCCCGAACCTCTAGTATTATACATTTTATAATCCGTTTTTACTATTGTATAATACTGTAAAAAAAAAGTATACAGGATTTACTGCATATCGTTCATGTTCATGTGAGTAAATAACCAGACTTATTCAGCAGATTCAGACAGATAGACAGACAGACAGACATGAGGTCAGAGGTAATGCTACCTGGTAGTGTAACTACAGCAGAGTCATCCAAAAAGCCCCTCCATTCCCCCGGAGCCTGTGCCAGCAGGGTGGGACGTCACCGTCATGGATTTTGGGACGCCGGTGTGTGTGTGTGTGTGTGCGTTTTTAAAAAGAGGCTTTTGTTGCTCTCTCTCTCCTCCTCTCTCTCCTGTCTGGAGGAGAGACTGGCCAGGAATCCGTCACGGTGTCAGCAGACTGGCTTTGTAAAGAAAAGAAGAAAAAAAAACGCTTGACGGATCTCTCTGATTGGTTGTGCTTCAAAGAGTTGTAGCTGTGGATGTTATGGGTTCAATGCAATTGAAACGTTATAGTAGCTTTGTTAGATTAAAGAAAACCCTCCTCTGATTGAAGCATAGGGCCCCTTAGCCGGGGAAGGTTATTAATTTGGCCGTGGACTTGGTGGAAGAGGTACTCAATTGTCTTGCTTGAGTAAAAGTAGCAATACCACCATGTAGAAATACTATGTTACAGGTAAAAGTCCGGTATTCAAAATTGACTTGAGTGAAAGTACAAAAGTATTGGTATCGAAATATACTTACAGTACCAACAGAATGTCCCATTTCACAAGCGTTCAAAATACGTGAAAATATTTAGAAAATAGCTGATCTACAAGCTCACAATGCATCGCTTTGTGGCACATTGTGAGTTTGTAGACCGCCTATTTTCAAATAGCTAAAGTATATAGGGAGGAAATGGTTAATGCTTGTTTTGTAATAATAATCAAAATTGACAAAGTAACTGTAACTAAAGTTTTTAAATAACCGTAGTGGAGTAAAAGTACAATATTTGCCTCTGAGATGTAGTGGAGTAGAAGTAAAAGTAGGCCTATTCAATATTGGAAATACTCCAGTAAAGTAAAGATACCTCAAATGTATACTTAAGTACAATACTTGGGTACATGTAACTAGTTACTTTCCACCACTAGATTTGTTAGATTAAAGAAAACCTCCTCTCATTGAAACACAGGGCCCCTATTCTGGGAAGATTGTAATAGACGGACGCTTGGGTTTGGCGAAAGTAGGCGAACACTTCTGATGTACTGTGCAATGGACTATACAGGGTTTAAGTTGTTAAGACTCTGTATACACAACAGATACAGCTGTCCCAGATGCCAATTCAATTCTTTGTCGAGTCCCGCCCGTGGCAATGCCCCTCTTCCCACGCCCCAACAGATTCCCCTTTCTCTCTCTCTCTCTCTCTCTCTCTCTCTCTCTCTCTCTCTCTCTCTCTCTCTCTCTCGCTCTCTCCATCAACTGCTATTGAACTTTGTATTCAATTATTATTTTAAACTCGGTCCTAGTAGTATCAGTCGGTATCACGTATTTGTATTCGTTTTTTTTTGTTGTTTTTTTCTTCTTGAAAAATGTTTTTCAAATGTTTTCTCTCCCTGCTGGTTGGTTAGTCATGGGACCAATCCGAAGGCTGACAATAGGTGAATTGGAAAGTTACAGCAAACATGATGTCATTGGTGTTAATCAAAACCTTTACAGGAAGACATGCATCTGAAAAGGATTCAGAACTCCTGTGTGAGGTTCAAACACGGGGGAAAGGTTTCAGAGAAGCAGCTACTGGTTGTCAATGGTTTAATTGTGAGCCTGTTGAGTGTGAAGCGTGACCACACATTGGACATGTGTGGACATGTCAGTTATCACAGCTCTCTTAAAACACATCGCATCACATCGCCGGCTGTTGTAAGCTTGTAGATACAGTATTTCCGTCAAAGAGATCTGCTGTAGAGGGGATATATATATATATATATATATATATATATATATATATATATATATATATATACAGATGTGCCACTTCAAAACTTCACACGTTACTGTTCTTTCCCTGAAAGTCCCCTGAAAAGGCATTTTTTTCCTCCCTTTTCTGCCCTTAAAATGCACTGTTTTGCCCCTGAAAAGAAGTTGTCACTACACACCCCCGTTTTTCCCTTCAACAGACATCCATATACATGAGAACAAAAGAATGTGTGTTTAAGAAGGTGTCAGACTCATTATGAGGCGAAAGGTGATTTGACCAGTTGCTCAAATTAATTAGCATCATAAAAGCAGTGATCATCAAAATAATTCAGCATTTTAAATGCCCTTCTTTGTCCCTCTTATTGCCCTGGGAATCCCCTGAAAATGTACTGTCTTGGCGATGGCAGGACATGTGAAGTTTTGAAGTGGCTCATCTGTATATAGGTACTCTCCAAGGATCGGCATCAGACCCAAACATGTGGCATGGTTCGGGCTCTACCCTCTATAACAGTGGTTCTCAACCTTTTCAGGCCATGAACCCCCAAAATAATCATATTTGAACTGGGGACCCCCCCCCCCAAAATAATCGTATTTGAATGTAATAGAGTTGAGGCATAACATGTGTTTGACTCGGTTCCACTGATAAATATTGTGAAAATAGCAGATCTACAAGCTTGTATACTATATAGTTTTAAAAAATATATATATTTCAGAGGTATTAAAAAGGTCTTAAAGTCATGAAATTGTCACTTTAGAGATGTGCTGATACCCTGTATGCACTTATACTGTATTTTGGTTTGTTTACTGAGTGAGAAAACAATGTTGCACATTAAGCTGATCACCTGGGGACCCCCCCAAAATCATGTAGGGACCCCACTGGGGGTCCCGACCCACATGTTTAAGAACCACTGACTCTATAGGAAGTCCCTGTATTTAGTCAACAGATAGATCTATGTCATTGTTCTCCCATCGCTAGCACTAGTACGAGGCTTGAGTCAACACAGCTCTGTGCCTTGATGGCAGCATGGCTGCCTCTCCAGGCGCGTCACGGCCATTCACTGTGCGTACGACGCGACACCCTCAATCTCACAGATCCGTGATTTCATACCCCCCACTTTTTGTAAAAAAAAAAAATATATATATATATATATATATATATATATATATATATATATATATATATATATATATATATATATATATATATATATATATATATATATATATATATATATTTTTTTTTTCTTTTGGATAATACATCGGTAAAATCAGGCAAAAATAAGAATTAAATAACCTAACCCTAACCCTATAACTGAAATAAAGTAACCAAAACAGGGGAAAAAAACTAACAAAATCCGCCCAAAAAAACTTAAAAAAAACAAACAATTTGTTTACATTTGACAGTTACAAATGTTTTTCACGCCTTTTCAAAAATAGCCAAAGTGTAAAGTAAGGGGTATAGTCCACCGACCACCCCCCCCACCTTCTGAGAGCCCGTGACGTCCCTGCTCCTCTCCTCTCTAGTATGAGGCTTGAGTCAACACAGCTCTGTGCCCTGATGGCAGCATGGCTGCCTCTCCTCTCCTCTCTCCATGATGGCAGCATGGCTGCCTCTCCTCTCCTCTCCTCTCCTCTCTTCATATGGCACTTCATTAGCTTCAGGTCACAGGTCCGCTTCCTGGCCCCGCTGTGAGTGACGGCTCTTCATTTTCTCATCAACTCTCCGTCCCACCGGTACCCGGGCCCCTCCTATGATCAGCGTTACCACCAAAACACACACTGTCATGTTGATGTTGGACGTCTGTGGAACACTGCGCTGAGTGTGCCAGACCAGTGTTGCCAGATTGTGGGAGAGCAATCAGCAACCGGGTCTATGACAACGATCTCAAAAGAAGCGACTAGGCCAAATGAGCACTGATATTTGAAAATAGCAAATCTACAAGCTCACAAGATGCAAAAGGGCAAAATGTGGAATGTTTGTGAAAAAAGAATCTTGGTCCTTATTGGCAGTGGCACCAAACATATTCATTTGGGGGTCCTTGACATGAAAATGTTTGAGAACCACTGGTCAAACAGCATTTAGGAAGGAAGCCCAAATAAGCAGCACTTTAGAAACAAGCCCAAAAAACTGCAACCCACAACTACCAATATGTACAAGCGACTTTGCAAAAAAACAATCCCAAAGTCGCTTAATAATAAGCAGACATGGCAACACTACACCAGACGGGCACTGGACCCACTTCTGTCATCTCCCCCGTCTCTCTCTCTGTCTGTCTCTTTGTGTGTGTGTGTGTGTGTGTGTGTGTGTGTGTGTGTGTGTGTGTGTGTGTGTGTGTGTGTGTGTGTGTGTGTGTGTGTGTGTGTGTGTGTGTGTGTGTCTCTCGTTCCTCTGTCATCTTATATCAGTTAGCGTTGGACAGCGTCCATTGTAATTAGAATGGGATTGAATAATGCATCGCGGTAATCTCCCTCTACAAAGCCCCTCTCTGTCTCTCCTCCACAGGTTTCACCCTCCAATGGACTGTGAAAGCATGCTTTTATGAGAGAAAAAATACATTTTGGATGCATTTTAAAAGGATTACTGCAACCGGTGTTTTGGTTTATTTTATTGAAATGTCATACGGTAGCATGTTAATAACTGTATAAACATATTCATACGGCCCTGACCCACTTTAGCTGAGCGTGTTAGCGTGCCCGGTTGGAAGCCCTGCCAGTTACAGCATAGAATAGAAAAGTTGTCAGGCCACTGTTTCTGACCACTCTGGTCTAGTGCAGTGTTGATTTCGTCGACTAAAACTATGACGAAAAATGAATGTCGACTACCTTCACTGAGGAAAAACAAATAAAACTAAGCTATGATGACTAAAACTACAGTATGACTAAATATATTGACAATTTCGTCAACAAATAAAAGCTATACTAATGTTTGGGAGGGACTAAGACAAGTCATCATGGGTGCGCACAGGTGTCACAGACGGAACATAGTTGATCTACAAGCTCACAACGCGTCGCAGCGCGATGCGTTGTGAGCATGTAGATCGGCTATCATTTCGATGCCATCACGGCCCGCCAAAAATACATTTCAGTCGACTAAATCAACTGTAAATTTAGTCGAAACAAATCTTATGATATTTAGTCAACTAAAACTAGACTAAAAGTAAAATATTTCAGGTGACTAAAATATGACTAAAACTAAACAGAATTGTATTCCAGACATGCAAAAGTGTCACTTTTCAGCTACAGTCACCTTTTTGAACCCAAATAGGGCAATTGTGTGACACCTGACCCGAAAGAAAACAACATGTTGTCACCTTTTTCACTTCGGGGCTGTTTGCATGCCTGGTATTCAAAAGAGTATGACTAAAATTAAATCAAAATTCGCTGTCAAATCAACACTGGTCTAGTGCAGTGGTTCCCAAACATGGTCTCGCTTGTATGGGCTGGTTTTATAGCTCTCGAGTAAATATCAAAAATCAGGGAAAAGAAAATAATCTTGCAGAATTGTCATTGAATCGAGAATAGCAGCCCTACAAGCTCACAGCATTGTGACTATTTTCACTATACTTTTGAAATGGGACTTGAGATAGGACTCGCTGTCGGGTGGAAACCTCATATGTCCAAAACCGTTAGCTTTCAGGATTCAAATTTCAAAATGGCAAAAGTAGCTTGAAACGCGTTGCTTCGAGCTTGTGGCTCTGCTACTTTTGTGTGACGATGTAGTATGATGTGGGGCTTTAATTTATGAAGAAAAATAAAAGTTAGAATATGGAGATAAGAGGTTTCTCTTTGGGAACTCCTTCTATATTGGAAGGTAAGGGAACTCCTTCTATAGTTGAAGGAAGGGACCTCCTTCTATAGTGGAAGGCAGGGGCGTCAATTGGGTATGGCAAGGTATAGCAGGTGCCATACCTTGGCTCCAGAAAAAAAATCATGAATAGTAGCCTAATGCAGGTGTAAGACCATTGTGTTTGTGTTGTGTTATAGGTATAATGCATTGTTTTCTTTGCATTTCGGGGGTTTTGGGGGGCTTCTATAGTGGAAGGAATGGACTCCTTCTATAGTGGAAGGAAAGGACTCCTATAGTGGAAGGAAGGGGAGCTCACAACACCGTCAGCATTCAACAGTGTCAAAGTCATGGCACATTGAGTTGCTTCACGCAATCACACCACATTCATTTATATTAGTGTCAGCGGAAAAGTGGTTAAGGAGACATCCTATAGCAGGTTTGAGTGGGGGAGAGGAAGCACTCTGCTGAGCCTTAAAGGACGACTTCACCGCTTTTCAACCTATCTTCATATAATTGGTCCTCTCTAATACTCATGATAAAATGGTACAATTTTTTTCTACTCGGTCTGTGTCTCAGAGGAGGGCTGTGGACAGTTCAGAGTCCCGTCTACCAGTGACATCATCAATGGGGAATCCAAGCTAATAGAAACTGCAGGCTTTCTATTCCTGGAAAGTTGCAATGCAATAAAAGAAGCCATTGTTCTCGTGTTAATAAAAATCTAAATAAAAAATGTGAAATATTGTTGGAAAAAAAAAAATCATGCCTAACGATGATGTCACTGGTAGACGGTTTCTGGACTGTCCACAGCCCTCCCATGAGACACAGACCAAGTAGATTTTTTTTTTTACCATTTTATCATGAGTATTAGTGAGGACCAATTATATGAAGATAGGTTGAAAAGCGGTGAAGTCGTCCTTTAAACAAAAAACGGTCCTTGACATGAAAAAGTTTGAGCATCAATGATATACAGGTAGCAACATGTTTTTTTTTCAGGAAACAGATTTTTAGACTCGTCCGTAATGCTTTAAAGTGATTTTCCTTCTCATTCTCTGTGTGTGTTCCAGGTACCAGATCCACACGGGCCTCCAGCACTCCATCATCCGCGCCACGCAGCCCAACTGCCTCCCCTTGGAGAACGTCACCCTGCCCCAGAAGCTCCGGGAGGCGGGCTACGCCACGCACATGGTGGGCAAGTGGCACCTGGGCTTCTACAAGCGCGGCTGCATGCCCACGCAGCGCGGCTTCGACACCTTCTTCGGCTCGCTGCTCGGCAGCGGCGACTACTACAGCCACTACAAGTGCGAGGGCGCCGGCATGTGCGGCTACGACCTCTACGAGGGCGAGGAGGCGGCCTGGGAGCAGGACCGCGGCCAGTACTCCACGCTGATGTTCACGCAGAAGGCCGTCGGCATCCTGGCCAGCCACGACCCGCGCACGCCCCTCTTCCTCTACCTGGCCTACCAGGCCGTCCACTCGCCGCTGCAGGTGCATTTACTGTACAGCAGATAGCATGTTATTCAGACATGATGCTAGGTTCGTTGTTTGCCTGGTATTTATCCTATAGTTGAATGTACGAGGCAAGTTCATTTGTGCAGTAGCACATTTCAACAACAGAGCAATTCATTGTGCTTTACATAAAACATGAAGTGAAGGAAACACATTATAAAAGGACATTAGAATAAAAACAAAAGAAGTACAAATTAAACAGAAAAGCAAAAGTAAAATTACTTTTTTTTTAGCTATGTACAGAATTTAGTTTAGACAGGTGCTAGGTTCATTGTTTACATGGCATCCTGCTTTCTCGATACACTACACCAGGGGTCTTCAACGTTTTCAGGCCAAGGACCCCCTAGCTGAGAGAGAGATGAAGCAGGGACCCCCTACTCTATATCGTATAAAATTGTGTTTCAGATTAAATTTTTTTTGTTTACTTGGTCTGCTCTTTTTTCGCTCTACACCTATAGCCTCTTTGCCAAAAATAGCAGATCTACAAGCTCACAACGCCTCGCAGCGTTGTGAGCTTGTAGATCTGCTATTTTTGGCTAAAGTTCTCCTCAGAAAAGGGATGCTAGGGTTCGAGTGGTTAAGGTAAAATAAAATAAAAAAGATTTGGCGGACCCCCTGTAGTAACTCTGAGGACCCCCTAGGGGTCCCGGACCCGCTGTTGAAGACCCTCTATATATTTGATTAATTACCTTGTTTATTGTAAGCTGCGTCTGCTAAATGCCTAAAACATAAATTATAAATCGTTACAGGTCCCCGCCCGCTACCTGGAGCGCTACAAGAGCATCCCCAACCTGAACCGCCGCAAGTACGCCGCCATGGTGTCCTGCCTGGACGAGGCGGTCCGCAACCTGACGCTGGCGCTCAAGCGCTACGGCTTCTACGACAACACGGTGCTGGTCTACTCCTCGGACAACGGCGGCCAGCCGCTGGCGGGGGGCAGCAACTGGCCCCTGAGGGGCTCCAAGGCCACCTACTGGGAGGGGGGCATCCGGGCGGTGGGCTTCGTCCACAGCCCCCTGCTGGTCAACAAGGGGACCAAGTGCCGGTCCCTGGTCCACATCACGGACTGGTTCCCCACGCTGGTGACGCTGGGGGAGGGGACGCTGGACGAGGACCTGAACCTGGACGGGTACGTACTGACCAAGGGCCCAGCATCCGCCTTTTAAATTGAGTCTACTAGTCCATACCCGGTCGACGCATCCGTGGGGGGATATGCGCACATGATCTGGCAACCCGGCAAATTGAAAAATGTGTTGAATTTTATTTAACATAAATGTTCTCTTCTGGGAGTCTTTGGGGGTCCTTGACATTGATTGATTGATTGATTGAATATTTTATTAGGCAAATGAATGTAAAACAACACATTTACATTTAAAATACTTTGTCTAACAGGTCCGTTCATAAAAGTCCTTGCGGACTTGTTTCCAATGAGGGCCTTGGTATTCAATTCATAGACATATATAGTGGCACCACAGTTCGAATATCATTACACAAAGAAATAAAAAATAAAACAGCAAAAAAAAAAAAATATATATATATATACATACATATATATATATATATATATATATATATATATATATATATATATATATATATATATATATATATATATATAACACTATGTACAGCCAATGGAATAAAAAAGGGGGGAAAGATATGTACAAGAACAGGGGGGGGGGGGGGGGGTCGGCTGTCTAACGGGAAAATGGTACTACCTCCTCTTTTGGCCTCCTGAAAAGTGATTTTTTTAAGGCTCTTTTAAATGAGCCCAGCGAACTGCATTTTTTGAGGGATGGGGTTAGACCATTCATACATGAAACACGTTTTAGAACCACTGACTTAGAATGTCAATTTATTTTTTTAGGATGTTGAATTTTGCAGATGTGAATCATTATTACAAAGTATAGCTGTCCCACTTTTATGTCCCGCAGAATCCCCCTACCATCGGGGGGCCAGAGGTGAAAGGCGATAGCCCACGTCATAAATAAACAGAAGCAGTACCATGTGTGCATCTTTGATATTATTGAAGCTAAACCGTTTGTTCAAATACAAACCCAACAACAGTGTTTTTTTTAATAATAAATGTGTAATCAATCAACAATTAATCCATGAATCAATAATTTAATTGTTTTTTTAATAATTATTAATTAAACACTCATTTTTTAATTACTGTAATCTTATAGGTACGATGTGTGGGAGGCCATCAGCGAGGGCCGGCCGTCCCCGCGCCACGACATCCTCCACAACATCGACCCCATCTACACCAAGGCCAAGAACGGCTCGTGGAAGGCGGGCTACGGCCTGTGGAACACGGCGGTCCGCGCCGCGCTGCGCGTGGGACACTGGAAGCTGCTGACGGGCGTGCCGGGCTACAGCGACTGGGTGCGTTATGGAAAAGTTATATCTCACAATCAGGGTTAAAATGTACTGGATGGAAGGTAATCATTTCATATGCTCTACCCACCAAGGTGCCGCCTCAGACCTTCTCCAACCTGCTGCTGACCAACCGCTGGCACAACGAGCGCGTCAACTGGGACCGCGGCAAGTCCCTGTGGCTGTTCAACATCACGGCGGACCCCTACGAGCGGGTGGACCTGTCGCAGCGGCACCCGCACGTCGTCAAGAAGATGCTGATGCGGCTGGCGCGGTACAACCGCACGGCGGTGCCGGTGCGCTACCCGGCCAAGGACCTGCGCTCCAACCCGCAGTACAACGGCGGCGTGTGGGGGCCGTGGTACAAGGAGGAGAAGGACGACGAGGGGGAGGGGGAGGAGGAGGACGACGAGGACAGGAACAATAACCTGCTCTCCAACCACCTGGCCAGGAGGAGGCGCAATAAGAAGAAAGCCAAGAGGAAGTTGAAACGGAGGACGGAAGAGTAGCCTTTTGCTTTTGTTTTCCGTTTCATTTCTTTAGCCCGTTTTCAACCTTATCTTCGTGAAATTGACCATATTCACACGGCGGTCATTTGGGAATTTTACATTGAAAGTGCCACCCTGTTGCCGTGGCAACGGGGGTGGCACTTCATTAACTTAATAGCAATATGGCCGCTGTGTGAATATGGTCTATTGGTCCTCACTAATGCTCATTATAAGATGGTACCATTATTGTCTGCTCCAGTGGTTCTGAACCCTTTTCATGTCAAGGATCCCCAAAATTATATGTATTTGGCCGCGGACCCCCATCTCAAAGATTTTGTTCCAGCCGCCCCCCCCCCCCCCCCCCCCCCCCCCAGAAGCAAAGATTTGAGTTAAAAATGTTCGCTTTAAAAATATACATATATTCAAAGGTTTGCACACATTTTCACGATTTTTCAAAAATAGCAGATCTACAAGCTCATAGCGCGGCACTCTGTGTCGCGCTATGAGGAGGGCTGTGGACAGTTCAGAATCCTGCCTACCAGTGACGTCATTGGTAGGCTAGGTTTGGTCATTTCAAACGAGATTTCAAACCTCTTAACGGGAGAACAATGGCTTCTATTTCAGCACGCTAACTCCCCAGAGAGAGAATCGATGATGTCACTGGTAGACAGTTACCTAAAACTATACACAGCCCCACCAAGGAGACGCAGAGAGACTAGACGGAAAAATTGCACCATCTTACAATGAGCATTGGAGAGGGCCAATTACATGAAGATAAGGTTGACAATGGGCAAAGTGCTCCTTTAACCACATGAACCCTTACCTCGAAATGCCTGGTAAAGAACTACAGCAGAGAGTGTGTGTGCGTGGGGGGCCTGGTATAGGGCCCAGGGGGACTCCGGACAGCTAAGTATATAGGGTTTAAGTGGTTGAATTCTACGTGTGAAAGACTTTCAGAAGACTTGTCTCAGGGATATTGACGGACATCCTGCGTCTCAGGATTGTCTTCTTTCAGACTTTTCTTTTTAACCCCGCCGGTTGGTTTCAGCTGGAGGTTTGTTTCTTCATGGACTGGAGGCATTCCAGAAGAGGTGCCCCCCCCCAAAAAAAACAAAAAACAACAAGGACGAGACCCACTTCAGTACCGACACTGCTGCCCATGCCCCGACGCAACGAATGACACTTTTTCCACTGCACGGTATCACCTCAAATCCACTCTGCTGCTTGCTTCACTTTTGTATTCCACTTGTGGATAGGACCCCTTCAGGCTGGCCAAAGCTTTAGTGCAGTGGTTCTCAACCTTTTCAGAACCCCCAGAAATAATCATATTTGGACCCTGACAAGCCAATTTGGAATTGTAGGAGTTGAGGCATTACTTTTATTTCCAGATAATTGGCCACATTGGCCACAATTTGGCCTGAATTTGGGTCTGAATACTTATCAGCCAATCACAGTACAGCGAAAGACACATTTTCACGACGGATGGGTCATCCCCACTTATAGGAGCGGCTACACCGCTCAAAAAAACGCGCTGTGAGTGGCTACACTGCTCAAAAAAACGCGTTGTGAGCTTGTAGATCGGCTATTTTCAGCATGCAACCAAGTGTAAAATCAGCCATTACGACGCCATCAAGGCACCGCCACAATACATTTTAGTCGACTAAATCAACTGTAGATTTAGTCGACTATAATCTTATGATATTTAGTCGACTAAAACTAGACAAAAACTAAAACATTTCAGATGACTAAAATATGACTAAAACTAAAATGGAACTGTATTCAAAAGACAATGACTAAAACTAAATCTAAATTTGCTGTCAAAATCAACACTGCTTGGAACCTTGATATGACACAGGTGAAACCAATATTAGGTGCTATACGTTTTGCCCAAAAGAAAGCCAAAAAAGGCAAGTACCGCAGAGTGGAGTTGAGCCGGGACCGTCCAGTGGAAAAGTGTCATTATTAAGACCTCAAAACTAACGTTCGGGCATTTAAAGAATGTTTTATTTTTCTAGATTTTTATTGCATGCTTGAACTCTGGTGACTTTTGGATTGTTACATAGATTTATTTTAAGTACACGCAGAGAGGGAGAGAAAGAAATACATAATTTCACCAGACGGCCGCTGTGTAGTTCGGCGTGAGAAAAAAAAAAAAGAATCAAAGAAAACATAGTTCTATGACATCGTATAGCTGTGGATTGAAGTGTTGCGGCATCTTCGAAACAGATGTAGGATTTATGTGATGCGATGGTTGATGTGTGATTTACTTTAGGTTTCATAGGCACAGCCTGTGTGTGTGTGTGTGTGTGTGTGTGTGTATGTGTTTCATAATAATAAGATTGTTGTTCCCACTTTGTAGAGCCTGTCTGGTCTGGTACCAGGCCAACCACCATGTAACCGTTCCCAGGCCAGCTTAGCCCAGATAGACCGGAAACAAGCTTATAGCCAAGACATGCCCTGTACCTCTGATTGGCTTTCTGCCAGAAAGAGGGCAGAGCCAGGTTCAAATCACATCCAAAACCGTGCAGGAACAGTGACTTTGACAGCTCAAAAACGTGTGATCAAAATCACAGGTTCAAATGCCACCACGGTTGTACTTTGTTTTCTTTTTCTTTGTTTTTGTTACTCCAGAGTATGTCCCGACAAATGCTACATTAGTGTGAGGTTAGGCATAGTTTTTGCGAGGTTAAGGTTAGCTTTAGGCATAGTTTTACTGAGGTTAAGGTCAGGCATAGTTTTTGTGAGGTTGAGGTTAGGTTTAGGCATGGTTTTACTGAGGTTAAGGTTAGGCATAGTTTTTGCGAGGTTTGAAGTTAGGTTTAGGTATGGTTTTACTGAGGTTAAGGTTAGGTTTGGGTTTTGTGAGGTTAAGGTTTGGTTTATGCATAGTTTTACTGGAGTTAAGGTTAGGGCTTATTTTTTGTGAGGTTAAGGTTAGGTTTAGGCACAGTTTTTGTGAAATGAAGCTTACAGTTGAAGTTAGGTTTAGGCATATTGCAAAAGCGTACGGAAGAAGTAGAACACAAGGAAGAATGAGGAAGACCTGGCAATCACAGCGACTACTAGCCAATCACAGGCTCACAGCGGGTCTTGGCTAGGCTGGCTTTGGGAATCGTTGGGTCACAGGCCAACCTGAATGTACGACCAACTAACAAAATAAAATAAAAGCTCCAGACACAAATCCTCCTCCTCCAAGTCTTTCTTTCCGTCTCTTGCACTCTTTCTGGCCTTCAGTGACGCTTTTATCAGACCCGACTTTCTCGTAATTTTGTCATCATTCTGCGCTTTTGTGACGGGAAAAGTATTTTCACGTCCCCCACCCCCTCCGCTCTCCCCCAGTGCGTTGCTGTGCCTCTGCCGACACGTGGCTCTGTTACGGCGTTTATTCATGGAAAGCACTATAAAGCTGGCCCCGTGCCATCATAAAGAGCTAAATCCTTTGTTGCCCTCCTTCAAAAATAAACGTTCATCATTCTAGCAGTGGTGGGAGAAGTGGGCAGCTCAGATCTTTTTTTTTACTCAAGTAAAAGTAGCAATAATAATAAAAAAAAGAATACTCTGTTACATACAAGTAAAAGGCCTGGATACAAAAGTATTGGCATCAAAATATACAGTACCAAAGTAAAAGTACTCATGAGGCAGATTGTCCCATTTCAGTTTCGTCTTTGACACTAAGATTTGAAATCTTTCGAAAACAGAAGAGCTACAAGGTCACAATGTGCCGCGATGCACAACTTGTAGATCTGCTATATAGGGCTAACCGTACTTGATAATGCATGATGATAATAATAATAATTAATAATAATCTAAGTCTGCAAAATACTGTAACTTGTAACTACAGTTTTCTAATAATTGTAGTGGAGTATGATAATTGTCTGTGAGATGTAGTGGAGTAAAAGTATAAAGTGTTCAAGAATGGACATACTCAAGTAAAGACAAAGTAAACCTCAAAATTGTACTCATTGAGTAAATGTACCCAGTTACAGTCACTTTCCACCACCGGTTACCATGTGTATTCATGGAAAACACCATGAAGCTGGCTCCGAGCCATGATAGGAGCTAAATCCTTTGTTGCTGTACTTATAAATATAATAATAAACATACACTCCGTCATTCTAGTAAAAACAGAAACGTACAACTAAAACGGGTTGGGCCTGCTGAACGCAAGAGTAAATCACAACAGTATTTTTTTCATACGGTACAGTATGCCTCCGTTGCCTGGCAACCCACGTAAACAAGGCCCAAACTCTTAATGTTGACTGTTGAGGTATGCCATTGTTCTTGAGGTTTGCCCCATTAGTTGTTTTTTATTCACAGCAGTTCCAATCTGTCACTTTAATGAGAAGTAAATTACTATTAAATGTGCCTTCCAAGCTTTATAGTCGCCAGAAATAGATTGCGAGCTAACTGCTATGGTATCGTTTCTGTTGATGATCGCTGGTTTCATTTTACAAGTTTCTTGCCCTTGTGCTCTCGTTTGTAATGGCATGAATACAAGAAGCATTGTAACCACACGAACCCTAGCTTCATTACTCATGTCATAATAGGCGAGCATTCTGTGAAAATAGGCAAACATTCAGCGAAGGCCGCCGATCTGCAAGTTCACGAAGAGATTTGGTGTAGAGGGGAAAAAGGAGGGGTATAGAACCCTGGGGCCTGGGGGACATCTGTCATCAAAGTATATCGGGTTTACATTGTCAGATCCCAGTCCAAACAGGTGCCCGACACTGTTCCCGGACACAACCTCAGACCTAGAAACCACTGTGTTTACTTTTACAGGTTCTTAAAGTCTGGTTTGAGGACCTCCAGGGGTCCAAATAGCCGCTTACGGGTCTGTAACTCTGAGAGTGTACAAATGGAACTCTTTTGGCTCTTTTATCTCTCTACACCTTAATCTCTCTGCCGAAAACAGCCGATCTACAAGCTCACAGCGGCTATTTTCGGTGAATGTTCCCACCAGAGTATTATGTTAGGGTTCAAGTGGTTAATGTAAAAAAAAGAAAAAAAGAAGACAGTTCCTATCACACAGCCCCACACGCGGCCCCTTTGTAGCAGCTCTGAGGACCCCCTTGGGGTCCCGGCCCCCCTGTTGAAGACCCATCCATGCGTTAGACTACACTGCCCATATTCGGGACCCCAATCTATAAAGTAATCTGTGTTTTTTTTGTTTAACTCAAGAGTGTAGAAATGGAACCAAAATGGACCCATATAAGGTTCCATAAAAGTCTCAGAGTGACAGACCCGTGTGGGGGTCCAAAACAGCGGTTTACGTGTTATACACGCAATAACACCGGCGCGGCTCCAGCTGGCCTGGAGGCGGGGGGGGGGGTTTGCCCGTGGAAACGATTGCCCAGGCAGTGAGCTCTTCTCTTTGCAATTCCTCCAGATCAAACCCCTTTTGCTCTCAATTACGCCCCATGCCAAGTCATGATCTCAGCCCTTTCAACATTTAACCCATTCAATCCGGGGAACGCATCTGTGTCATTTTAAGATTTCTTTGGCTATTAAAAAATAGCAGATATACAAGCTCGTAGGAGTGCCGTGCTACGAGCTTGTAGATCAGCTATTTGAAAATATACATATTTTTTGAAAACTTTTTAACTCAAATCTTTGCTTCTGGAAGGGGTCCCTGGAACAACATATTTTGATGAGGTCGGTGGCCAAACACATTATCATTTTGGGGGTCCTTGACATGAAAAAGTTTGACAACCGCTGATATAGCAGCTTACGTTTGTCAGAAAACTGTTAGGATTTAGAAGACATTTTGTAAAGATTTGCACACATTTTCACGGTTCTTCCAAAAATAGCAGATCTACAAGCTCATAGCGCGTTGAAAATAGCCAAAGAAATCTAAAATGACAGAGATGCGTTCCCGGATTGAATGGGTTAACCCATCCCCACAGTGGCTGCAGCATGGCCTCTGAATGAATCCCTGCTTTTAACCCATTAAGACCTGAGGCCGATTCTACAAAATGCCTTCTAAATCAGCAGTTATACAACTCTTTTTGTGCCAAGGACCCCCCAAAATCAGTTGTGTGTTCTACCGTGTTACGCTGTATACGCCGTATACAGTGCACATGTTTTTTTGGGGAAAAAGCGTAGACAGTCTAATAAACATTTCATCCATTAAAAACATGCTAGCGTATCGCGCATGTCATGCAGGGAATAATTATCGTATACCCTCTGAAAAAACGTAGAACACACCACTGCCCAAAATGATATATTCGACCCCCCATCTGAAAATGTTTAGAGCCAGGGACCACCAGAAGAGAAGATTTGGATTAAAAAAGAAATGCTCAAAAATAGCAGATGTACAAGCTCGGAGCGCGGCACGAGGTGACGCGTTGTGAGCTTGTACATCTGCTATTTTAGAGAGTACTAAATCCTAAGAGTTTTCGGAAAAAACTTGTTGAAAAACATGTTGCTATAATATACAGTAGCAACATGTTTTTCAACAAGTTTTTTTCCGAAAACTCTTATTCACCTGTTTCCTAGGCTGTGTGTTTTCCACTTCCTGTCGGATTTCATTGGATATCATTAGTCATCTGACCAGTTTCATTGGATTTCATTGGATCAAATCGACAGGAAGTGGAAAACACACAGGAAGTGGAAAGCCTAGGAAACAGGTGAATATGTAGCTAAAATCTAAAATGACACAGATTCTTTCCCGGTTTTAATGGGTTAAAAAGCTGAAACAGGCTCCCTTACATCCCTGGCTTGTGTAAATGCAGAGCAGGTGGAAGTTTAATCCCATCATATACGCTGGCTCTCCTAAACTATTGGCTCACGCTGGCGCTGGGGGGCAAGTTCCTCACTCCTGGGCAGTGATAGAAGAAGTACTCACATGTTTTACTTAAAGGAGTAAGTCACCAAAAAACTTGTGTTCTATCAATTACACACCCCGTTGAATTCATGGAGTTTTTTTTGTTTGTTTTTGTCGCATTCCTATAAGCCAAACATTTGATTACCGGCGGAAAGATGCTAATGTATCCGGTAGGAGACTCAAAGGAGACTTTTTGAGTCTCCTACCGGAAAAACATATCCATGAATTCAATGCTTCACGGGGTGTGTAATTGGGTGAACTACTCCTTTAAAGGACAACTTTGTTTTTTTACAACCAAGGTTTATGTTTTAGATTGTAATTAAAGTAAATAAAAGATGAGTGTTAAAATGTCTAAATTTACTGCTTTCTATAGTTTTAGCAATTCTGTCCGGTGGCTAAATATTTTTTTTTTTACACAATAACCCCGCGTTTTCTTTATTATTATTTACAGTAGCTCTTCTAGCCCCAAATAACTCACATCTGGCCATCAAAGGCCACAGGACCTTTTTTATTGTGTAAAAAAGGCATATTTAGCCACCGGACAGAATGCCCCCGCCCACTGTAAAAAGGATAGTGAAAATTGCTAAAACTATAGAAAGCAGCAAATGAAAAATAAATAACACTCATCTTTTATTTACTTTAATTACAAGCTAAAATATAAACCTTGGTTGTAAAAAAAACAAAGTTGTCCTTTAAAGTAAAAGTAGCCACAATGTCGAAATACATCTACAATCGTTAGGAAGTACCCGAGATACAATCTCACAACGCATCGCGTCGCAACACATTGTGAACTTGCATCTCGGCTTTTTGTCTAATAGACAAAGTATTTAATAATAATACTTATACAGTAAGTATTATGTTTCGAGCTTGTAGAGCTGCTACTTTTGATACTTTCGTGTGACGCTGTAGTATGATCAAGTAGGGCGTTAAATTACGTAAAAACATGGAGAAGAGGTTTCTGCCCGACCACAACTTAATAGCCATATTGGAAGGAAATTGGGCCTCTTCCTTACTTCCTTCACAGGTGTGAAGGAAGTTGGATGTCGGGGCTTTGTGGCAACATCAACTGTGAGGCTGATGAAGGACCTAGGTATCAGCGGACAAGTCGTACGCCAGGCCATATCAAGGAACTATCCAGGCTAGCAGAGCGGAGTATAGCCAGTGGCTTTGGCTGAAAAGGAAAGACCCTAGTTGGTCTCCCAAAAAAGCCGGCTGGACAGATGCAGAGCGAAGTGTTTCTGGGACGCCAGAATACACTGCTGAGTAGTGATGAGTGATGGGAGTCAGAATTTCAGAGGCAATTATGCGGGCTGTGGGTGAGCGGGTCAGCCGCTCTCACACGCAAAAAAAATAAAAATAATCACATGCTCTTGTTTTGTCTGTATTCCTAATAAGAATAAGAATAATAACAATAAAACAGTTTGAATATACTTGGGGATTATTTTCTAACCATGATTTTACAGAATTAAAAAAAAATCGCGGGTCGCGGGGCGGGTTGAGCCATAGATTTATATATGGGTTCGCGGGGCGGGTTGAGGCAGGTTGGGTTCCGTCGCGGGGCGGGGCGGGTCATGAAAAAACCCGACCCGCTCATCACTACTGCTGAGCCTACTGGAGACGTCGTGGGGTTAAATCAGCGAAACGTTGGTGAAACTATAGGAACCCACTTGAAAATCCCTAAGAAGTGTCTGTCCTGCTGTCTCAACATCACAGCGCATCAAGTCTTCTGTCTTTAGGTATGCGGCCAAGTGCAAGCCTGGCTCAGGGAGTAGGACGCCCCTGCCATGCAGAGTCCCTAGGCACTTTGGATCTTTAACATCGTGTCCTGTGTTTTCGAACCTTCACCTTCACAGGTGTTACCAATGATACTAATGAAGGCTCCGTTCCATTCTGTGTAGCACAGTGGTCCTCAAACTTTTTAATTTCAAGGACCCCCATAACTCTGAGTTACACACCCGTAAGGGGACCACACTTTGAGACCCACTGGTGTCTCACGGGAGGCATGCGATAATCCGACAGACCTTTTCTCCGACTATGTGGCATCCGCGTGCGGTTAGGGTTAGGGTGCGGGTTTGGTTCGGGTTTAGTATTGAAACGTCGGAGCGCTGCGCTGTCGGAGGAATGCGCTGTCGGAGTAACGTACTGCACCCGTGTCTCACGCTGGGCAAGACCTGGCATGTTGGTTGTCTAGGAAGTGAAGAACCGGAAACGGTTGAATTTGACGGAAGTACCGCCCAAGGAAATGACGTTGATACTTTACAAATCTGTTAACATTCTCCGTGAATGAAACGAGTGTTGTGATTGGTCAAAAAAATATCGTTTCCGGGGGAAACGCGTATGACGGAAATCCTACCCACTCAGCACTTCCTAGACACGCTGCTTTAGGTCGTGACCAGGCTCTTCTTTTCGCAGATAAGTGAGGCTGGGACCGAGGCTACTTGTGTCTCCAGTGAGCCAACATGCACAACATCAGCCCCCTAGCTGACTCTGTTTGACCAGAATGGAACGGAGCCTTCATAAGTATCATTGGTAACACCTGTTAAGGAATTAAGAAGAGGCCCAATTTCTTTCCAATATGGCTGCTGTGCATAGAGCCTCTTACTATATCCACCGCTGCATTGGATCAGGGGCGAGTATCTTACTCATGGTGGGAACCAGATTTTACAAGGAGCTCTCTTAGCCTTCTGTGAGCATGTACGGATCCCATGGGGCTTTAAAAGCCGCGGCCCGACGGCTGAGCAGCCATCCTCGGGTTAATCTGCACCCCACCCTCATAAAACACATGGAGCTAAGGGCGGACTGTGGACAGTAACTAAGTACATTTACTGGAGTATTGTCCTTAAGTTGTCCTTTTTGCAAGCTGATGATGACTTTCACTCCATTCAATTTCAAATGGAATTATTGTACTTTTGACTCAACTGCATGTGTAGGAAGGGACTCACTCAAGGGACCCAAACTTGCAAAAATATATTACTCACTTACTGTAAGCCCTATTTCAAATAGAGCTTGTAGAACCACCATTTATTTTTATATTTCTGTTTTTGTTTTTTTACATTTTTGTAGAGAAATTTCAATACAGCAAAGCACTGATGTACTTCATAATGTGTTCTTTTGGATACTTGAGTACAGTGGTGGAAAAAGTACTCAAATATTTGACTTAAGTAAAAGTACCAATACTGCAAGGTAGAAATACTCTGTTACAAGTAAAAGTTCGGAATTCAAAATTTACTTGAGTAAATGTACAAAAGTATTGGTATAAAAATGTACTACGCAGAATGTCCCATTTCACAAGTTTTCAAATAATTGTAGTGGAGTAAAAGTACAATATTTGCCTCTGAGATGTAGTGGAGTAGAAGTAAAAGTATTGAAAATTGGATAAACTCAAGTAAAGTAAAAAGATATGTCAAAATTGTACTTAAGTACAGTACTTGAGTAAATGCACTCAGTTACTTTACACCACTGCTTGGGTATAAACTTTACTGTCATCGTAAACCACTCGGTTCACATGGAGCAGAGAGAGGGGCCCTCCTTCGCTTCATTAGGCTCCATAGCAGAGAATTATAGCGGATCAAATTCTTATTGCAGGAACTAAAAACTAAACGTCCCGCTGAAACTCCACCGTTCCTACACGCTCTTTTGTTTGCCGCAAGAAACATTTAACCCACTAAGACCTGAGGGCCGATTCTACAAGTGCCTTCTAAACCAGTAGTTCTTTCTTTCTTCTTTCTTTTGCCTTTATTTATTCAGGGAAGCCCATTGAGAGCAAGCTCTCTTTTTCAAGGACGCCCCGATAACGGCATATAAAATACAATACATAATGAGAAACAATAACAAACATTTGAATCACGTTGCAGTGTCACAGATGCAAATAAACATAGTGTTACATGAAACAGGTGCAGTCACTATGTAGTGTGTCCTCAAGAAGCACCCTGAATGTCTCTATTGAGACCAAACGCACCCGTTTCAGAGAGTCCTGAAGTTTGTTCCATTTGTGTGGAGCATAATACATGAATGCAGTCTTACCTTGTTCACTGCTCTTACGTGGACGGGTATATCTAATGTGTGTTTGTGAACGTGTTGAATGTCCAGTAACCTTTGGTTTCAAAAGGATAGAGGATAGGTATTAAAGGTATAGGTATCTCAAAATGTTTGCGTGCCAAGGACCCCCAAAATGATATGTATTTGGCCGCGGACCCCCACTGTAAAATATTTTGTGCCAGCGACCCCCAGAAGAGAAGATTTGTATTTAAACATTCAAAATGATTCAACATTTTTCAAACACTTAACAAATAGCAGATCATCTGCTATTTTTGAGAACCACTGTTCTAAAGCACTGTTCTAAATCTGTTCTAAAGAGATTTCTGAAAAACGTATGTTGCTACATATAGCTAAAATCTAAAACAACACGGATGCTTTGCCGGTTTTAATGGGTTAAAACCAGGGGAATTTCTTCGGGGGGAAATCCACATTTGCTTTGAATTACACACAGGCACTAGAAATCCCTGTTATGGGAACAAAAGTGATGGCATCAGCCCTCCTCGAGACCAGAGAGCTATTCGAGGCTGCATCAAGCGTATCGTCGCTAATGTCAGGTGGAAACCTTGTATGTCCAAAACTATGACTTTTCAGAAAGTGGAAAAATGAATCAAAAGCAGTTATTTAGTCACAAAAGCTAGTATTAATACGTTTAATCGGGGTAAATATTTATAAAATCCATAGAAAGACCATCCTTAGACACTTTCAGTTTAACTTTCAAAACCCTTCGGAAATAGCAAAAATATGCGTTGTGAGCTTCTGCGTTACACTCTTGTAGGACAGAATAGGGCATTCATTTACCAAACAAATATTCAAAAAAGTTTGAATATGGACATACCAGCTTTCTGCCCGACAGCAAACGATATATCAACGCACGTATAAAACCACATGGACCCTAACGTCAAAAATCATGATTCTGGGCATGTCGTGATGGCAAACATTCGTCAAAAAGGGGCAAACATATTGCCCCCAAGCTCACAAAGTTGAGCGCTCGTAGATCAACCATTTTCGCTATTGGACGTACAACAAAGTAGAGGCTAAAGGGTTTAAGTGGTTAATAGCGCCTATTAGCGTTGCCACTGGGAAGAATGACAATATAAACGTGATAGATTATATCCCGGTAAAGTCTGGCAGTGTAAGACTTTTTAAGGATCGCAAGCGGCTCCGTTTCTTTCAACAGTGGCAAACCCGTGTGAAATGGCCGCATACGTGCGGTTTAGATTTCCGCACGATCAGGGTCGCAAATTAGCCGAATAATGCGCGGCCGATGGGAAAGAACAGGCCCGCCGCGCGCTGCCAAGACCCACATATGAACACGATGACTCAGCTTGTACTCATGTTGTAAGCCCGTCTCTCCCTATCCCAACGTCAAAGTGTTGAAAAATGAGACAAATCTCCAGCCAGCTGTTGTCCGACCCAAGCCAAGCGCCGAGACGGATTCCTCGACATGTTCTGTGAACACCACCCAGAATCAGTGGTGGGAAGTAAAGTAAGTACATTTACTCAAGTACAGTACTTAGGTACAATGTTGAGGTACTTCTACTCCACTACTGGGGTAAATATTGTACTTTTTACTCCACTACAATTATTTGAAAACTTTAGCTGCAGTTACTTTGCAGATATAAATTATTATATTATAAAACATACCACTTTAACCCGATTTTATACATAGGTTCTAAAATAGCAGATCTACAAGCTCACAACGCGTTGCATCACGACCCGTTGTGAGTTTGTAGATCTGCTATTATCAAACATTTGAGTACTTTTACTTTTGATACTTTTGATAGTATATTTTGATGCCAATACTTTTGTGGCTATTTTTACTCAAGTAACATTTTGAACACAGGCTTTTTACTTATAACACCACCGCCAGAATCAGTGGTGGGAAGTAAGTAAGTAAGTAAGTACATCTACTCAAGTATCTGTACTTCCTATAGTTTTGGGGTACTTTTACTTTACTTGAGTGTGTCTGTTTTTCAATACTTTATACGTCAACTCGTCAACTACATCTCAGAGGAAAATATTGTACTTTTTAATCCACGACAATCAGGCTACTTGACAGCTTTAGTTATACTAGTTACTTTACATGTTTAGATTATTATTGCAAAACATACATTAACCACTTCAGCTCTGTTTTTTTATACTTCGGCTAATTGAAAATAGCAGATCTACAAGCTCATTCGTCATGATGTGACGCATTGTAAGCTTGTAGATCTGCTATTTTCGAAAAAGTATTACAAATTTTGTGAAAACATGTTAGTGCTTTTACTGCCAATACTTGCACACTTACCGGTATACTGAAGTAACATTTTTAACTCTTGCAACAGAGTATTTATGCATTGCGTTTTTGCTGCTTTTACTTAAGTAAAAATATCTGAGTACATCTTCCACCAGTGCCCAGAATGCCAAAAGACACATTTTGACGTGCACACGCACGTGCACGCACATGCACGCGGATACAGACCATTACACGTACAGTAAATTCCGAGCTTTCAAATCTCTTGGCAGAATGTGTGACATTCCATTCATAGGAGGTAGTGGAGGTTTTCTTTTCCTTTTTTTTTCTTTCAGGTTTTTCTGTGCGAGCATAAGGAGCGGCCGATGTGCTCGTCAATGGTGTAATGGCAAGCCCCGCCCAGGAAGTGACTTCGAGGTCAGCGAGCATCGTTGCCAAGATGACAAAGATGTTATATCCTGTTTCCTGTGGGAGAAGCGGCATTGTCATCTCCCACACACACACACACACACGCACGCACACACACACACACACACACACACACACACACACACACACACACACACACACACACACACACACACACACACACACACACACACACACACACACACACACACACACACGTTTGTATGCTATACTTGTGAGGACGTCAACATTTTCAGGCGGTAATTTTATGAGCGCCATTTTCTTTTTTGCCATTTTAAGCCTTTAACCAAAGCCAAAAAACAGACAGATCTACAAGCTCACGTCGTGTCACACTGTGACACCTTGTGAGCTTGCAGATAAGCTCTTTTCAGTGTGCATCACCAACGTACAACTTGTTGTATAAATGAGGCATAAACTTAGGTTTAGGCATAACGCATAAGCCTAACCTCTAAATGTTTTTTATTTTTTATGGGGCTTGTATGCCTGTATTGATAGGACAGTAGGCTGACAGGAAATGGGGAGAGAGATGGGGGGAGACACAGCAAAGGTTGTCGGGATCGGGAGTCGAACGCGCGACACGCTGCCAAGCTGGAGTACCAGCGTATGTGGTATGCAACTGGACCGCTAGCCCCTACTCTAAATGTTTAATCCTAACTCTACCCCTAACCTGAATCTTTTCCTACATTAATTACAAGCCAAATTCTGTTCTTTTTGTTGTCTTTTTCATAAAACCATTTATTTTGTGAGGACCAGGAAAATTGCCCTCACCATGTAAAATGACTTGGCCCTCACATGTATAGTGAGGCACACATCACGCACGCACACGCGGGCACGCACACACACACACACACACACACACACACACACACACACACACACACACACACACACACACACACACACACACACACACACACACACACACACACACACACACAAACACAGAGAGAGAGAGGGAGCGTGCCATACCTGCTGGAAAGACATACTGTACTGTTTTAATTACAACTCCCTGTACACAGCTATGAGTTGGGCCAACTATTAGCTGTGACATTTATGGGTCCCCCAGGAGGAGATCTGAAGTGTGTGTGTGTGTGTGTGTGTGTGTGTGTGTGTGTGTGTGTGTGTGTGTGTGTGTGTGTGTGTGTGTGTGTGTGTGTGTGTGTGTGTGTGTGTGTGTGTGTGTGTGCGTGCGCGTGCGTGCGTGATGGACAGACTCTTGCAGGCATGGGGATTTCCTCTGTAATGAGTAATTTCAGCCGTGCACAACTGGATCTCCTCTTGGCAGCAGCAGCAGGAGGAGGTGCAGTGCTCCTGACATCTCTCTGTTTCTGCATGACGTTCAACCCCTAACCCCCCACACTGTCCTCTATACCCTAATCACTTAAAGCCCTATTTCAAAAGCAGCCAAAATAGGCAATGTACAAGCTCGCAATGCATTGCGGACATTGTGACGCATTGTGAGCTTGTAGGTTGGCTAAGTTTTAGAAAAACTTTATGGGAACGCTAGCTTATCCTCTCTCTCTGAGAGGCGTGAGAAACACTGGTATCTCTTCATTTTTAAAGCCATCTCAGGTATGCTCCCGCCTTATATTTGTGGTATGTTGGAGCAGAACCCTAGCTCCTACCAGACCCGCTCAAGTGATTTCCTAACACTTAAGGTTCCATTTGCTCATACAGACCTAGGCAAAGCAGCATTTTCTGTTAGTGCTCCATCTACTTGGAATGAGCTCCAGAAGTCCCTAGAAATTAGATCACTGCCTTCCTTGGGTCAATTTAGGGCAATGGTTTCCAACACTTTTATTTCTGACTGTAACTGCTTTAATTCATTTTCTTATGTATCTGTTTTAGTTCTGGTAAATATTTTGAGTTTATTTGAGTATTCTTTGTCTTCTGTTATTTAATTTAATATATTTGATATGGAATTGTATACTTGTATCTCTGTGGATAAAATTGTTGTATCTCGGCTACATTGAAAATGAGGGTCTGCCCCTCAACTGTATTCCGAGTTGAAATAAAGGTTATGATGAATGTTTGAACATTTTGGGAAGTTTTTGAAAAATGTACTTTCCCCTAATCGGGCATTGTTGGAAACTTGAAAGGTGCATTGAACAGGACAGGACAGGACAGGACAGGACAGGACAGAAAAGAAAAGAAAAGAAAAGAAAAGAAAAGAGTTTAATTGAACAGAATTGAGCGGGCTACGATTCCACTTAACATGGTGGAATAGTAGATGATAGATGGCCTCGTATGTCATGCAAGTAGGCAAGCCGTGGCGGACGGAATATCACCAAACAAGTGCTCCTTTCCCCCTGTGTCAACCAATCACAGGGCGTCTTTAGCCCAAGGGTCTCCCTGCCATCCTATGAAAAATCAATCACGTCCGCTGCTCACCTAGCTTACATATTTGTTCACTGACCGTGAAGCCAAGGGAGTCGGTTCACTTTCAGCGGAGACCCTGTCGGAGCGTCTCGCGGTGCCACTTTTGGAACCAGAACCGCCGGTTGAGCAGCGGCTGTGCGTGTTGGTTAAGAGGTCTTCGTTGACTGGAGTCCCGGACTGTAGGCTTTGTCAGTTCTCCAGCTGTGTTGCAAAGAGAACCGGGCCTCTTTCTGCACCACAGGCCACACACACACACACACACACACACACACACACACACACACACACACACACACACACACACACACACACACACACACACACACACACACACACACACACACACACGGAGCATCTCTCAGAGGACTCATCCATCTCTCAGTGGTCAGGCTGGCTGACCAGCTGTCAGTGAGTCCTCCACCACCCTCATAGTTCACAGGAACGATCCCACCCTGCCCGACCTTCCCCTCCAACTCTGCTTCCTCCTCATCTTCATCCTCCTCCTCCAGTCCAGTGTTGATTTCGTCGACTGAAACTATGACGAAAAATGATCGTCAACTACCTTTTTTCACTGACAAAAACAAAATATAAACGAGCTACAATTACTAAAACTAAGATTAAATATATTTACAATTTGGTCAACAGATAAAAACTAGACTAAAATGTTAATGAGGGACCAGTGGAGAAGAGATCCAGTAGAACTAAGACAAGTCATTTTCGGTTTGTTTGCGCTCGGGTGTTGTGCTCTGAAAATATCTGATCTACAAGCCCACAACGCGTCGCAGCACGACACGCTTGTAGATCGGCTATTTTCAGCATGCAACCAAGTGTAAAATCAGCCATTACGACGCCATCAAGGAACCGCCAACATACATTTTTGTCGACTAAGTCAACTGTAGATTTAGTCGACTAAAATCTTATGATATTTTGTCGACTAAAACTAGACAAAAACTAAACCATTTCAGATGACTAAAATATGACTAAAACTAAATGGAATTGTATTCAAAAGACTATGACTACAACTAAATCAAAATTTGCTGTCAAAATCAACACTGCCTCCAGTCCTTCTCCTCTCTTCTAGAGCCAAATCGGTATCAGTGTGGCCGATGTATCAGCCATTATTTGACCTCTTTTTTGACAACGTGGATATCGACAGTCATGTAGCTGTTGTGTCCTGAGTTTTATCACGTTTAAACCTGGCATCCCTGTTTTGGGCATGTCATCATAGGCAAGAATTTTCAATGATTTACTTTTTTCAGATATACAGTACAAGGTCATAATGCTTTGTGGCACATTATGAACTTGTAGATCTACTATTTTTTGGGGGGGAAATGAATAGGGCTTAAAGCGGCACTATGTAACTTTTTTTATGAATACAATGTAATTGTGTCCAATCTGTATGGTAGAGTATGTTAATACAATATAACTTCTACAATCTGTATGGTAGAGTATGTTAATACAATATAACTTATACAATTGGGGTGGTTGTATTCTGTTTCCCTGCTCTTCTATTGAGACATTTAGACCGTGTCAAAGGTCATGTCTCACCTAGTCACAGGATCTGACACGAATTTTGACCTGATGGTCTAGATCCAATTTATCCCCTGAGCAAGCAGGCAGGCTCTGTTAGCTCAATGGTACAACAAATCAGCAGTTGTGCAGGAAACTGGGTAGAAGAGGAAGGTTACAGTGCAGCTTTAAGATGTTTTTTATTTTTTCAGTTTACCATAATAATAATCCAACCTATTTTTTTCAAATGACTTTGAAAATGTTGCACTTTTTTTGACAAAATGTAGGTCAAAAACATAAACACGGGTGGTCTAGGCCTCAGCATCAGTATCAGACCCAAACATCTGTCATCGGCCGGGGGCTTTCCTCTCTTTCCCATGCAGATGCGACAGGACAGCGGCCAGCCTGATACCCCTGACAGCCCTGTACGCACCCTGACTCATATCATATTTAATCATCGGAATTAAAATAATCTGCGTGTTATTTATCTTATCATTACGCTCTGGCGTTTACACCCTGCACCTCACTCTTCCCGGACTGGGAAACAACAGGAACTTTGAAAAGCCGCTCAGAGCAGCTGAAATTCCTCCATGGTGACACTTCCTCTGCTAGAGCCAAAGATCAGAGGTCACAAAAGCCACAAAAGCCCTCAGATGACATTTCGTTGCTGTCGGGCAGAAACCTCTTGTGTCCATCAGTGGTGTAAAGTAACTAAGTACATTTACTCAAGACCTGTACTTTTGCGTTTGCGTTTTGTATGACATCACAGATGATCACACGAGAGCTCTGGTCAGCCTATATATGATGCCAAGCTGTCTTCAGACATCAAGTTTTTGAGTACGTCCAAGAGAGGAGGTGTTTTCAGACAGAATCTACTGGGACACTTATACACAGGGAGAGAGAATAATATAGAAATCATCCAGTCACAAGAGAACCTATGTCTCTGTCCACACCAAATTCCATGGATAGCAGCAGCTTTGAACTTGAAGGAATGGTGAATGTTATACTGTGACCAAAGCAGGGCGGGTCAACCAGACATGTGACCAGGGAACCGGGAAACAATCCCCGAAGAATGTTATTGGTTGTGTAGTTGTCAATCAAATCATCCCGCCCCTCCTGGAGCATAGCCTACTTTATCGTCAATTTTAAAATAAATGGGACCATAATTTAGCAAAACACATATCATGATGATTGAAAGGAGACTTTAAACTGCGACTGGAAGCATATAGTATTTATGACAATCTTTATTAAGGTAAGAAAATCTAGTCTAAAGTTCGTCAAAAACCCATCCGCTTACAATAAGAGAATATTCTTTCTGACACCTGCAGGGGTAAAACAGCGCCATACAGGCCATTCATATGAACTGTCTCTCTTCCGTATCGGCTTCAATGTAAATATGTCAGTCTGGCCCCTTGGTCCACACTGGCGAAAAACCATTCCACTGTAAACAGTGTGACAGGCGTTTCAATCGGTTAGATGTTATGAACACGCAGGTGTCTCAACACAGGAGAAAAACTCCTTCTGGTCTGAAGAAACATGATCATCTTCACACTCCACAGCCCTTTCCCCGCCGAAATAACACCGGTTCCGTTCAGGATTTTGGGAACCGTGGTCTCTTCTAGGTACCCGGTACCCATTGTACCCGTTGTATCTGTTTGCATCGTTCCTGACTTGCATCGTTCCAGAATAGGCTGTTGCCCTGGTCTAGTGTTATATAAAAATCTTAGTGATTTGCCAATTATTCGGGGGCCCACTTGCAATATCCTCACCAACCCACCAGTATATTTCCTAATATTACATTTTTTTATTTGTGGCAACTAAATTGCTCAGATTACTCAGATTACCTTTTATGTAATCTGAGTACTGTAACGTGTTACTTTGTAACACATTACCCCCAATACTGGTTGTGAGCTTGTAGATTATTAGTCATAAATATGGATAATGATAAACATTTACAATCTAGGCATTTAGTTGGTCAGTTGTTCCTGCACAAATTGGCGTTGTTAGGAATGCTTGGCAACAGTTTGTGTTGTGTGTGAATTCACACCAGATCTTTGGTCAGATTATATAAAATGTGAAGCGGCCTTAAAACGGTCAATCCATCTCAGTATGTCTAAGAGTAACTTTGTTTGCAAAATCTACTGTGACAGTCCAAGAGGAAGAGAGACAGGGAATGTATAGAAATTGTTCAGCCCAAAGAGAACCTAAGTATATTTCCACATGGATAGCAGCAGCTTTGAAGGAGCGGTGGCTCAAATCGTCAACCCTGTAGACAGCCAGAAACGAAGAGACGACACAGATGAGAATACAACCAATGACGTACACAGAGGACAGGCTGGAGTAAAACCTTTCCACTGTAAACATTGTGACAAGAGTTTCAGTCAGTCGAGTAATCTGACAAGACACCTGCGTGTCCACAGTGGAGTAAAACCTTTCTTCTGTAAACAGTGTGGAAAGAGTTTCAGTCTGTCTGGTTATCTGACGAAACACCTGCGTGTCCACAGTGGAGAAAAACCTTTCCTCTGTAAACAGTGTGGCAAGAGTTTCAGTCAGTCGAGTCATCTGAAGACACTATCTGTCCACAGTGGAGAAAAGCCTTATAACTGTATACACTTGCGTATCCACAGTGGATAAAAACCTTTCCACTGTAAACAGTGTGACAAGAGTTTCACTTGGTTGAGGGGTCTGAAGATACACTTGCGTGTCGACAGTGGAGAAAAGCCTTACCACTGTTTACAGTGTAGCAAGAATTTCAGTCATTTAAACACTCTGAAGAGACACCTGCGTATCCACACTGGGGAAAAAACATTCCGCAGGAGAATCAATCAGTGATATGTTCTAAGTGTGCTGTGATGAGACGCTAGCTTGCATATTGTCTATTTTTTCTATTTGTATGTGACAGCATTGTACGACAAAGTATAAAGTGCCTGGTGTCGAGTCATTCAGATAGGCGCTTCTCCAGAAAAAACTGATCCGACTGATATGCCCATATATAGGCATATGCAGAGATCCAGTTGTCCAGAGCCGCCGATCCACCCTATATGCCCATGTATGGGCATGCCCATATATACACAGACAGACAAACGGATACGATGGGTATTGCATAACCGGGTGGGGGTGTGTTCCCTATTTGCATCGTTCCTGACTTGCATAGATCCAGAATAGGCTGGTGCCCTGGTCTAGTGTTATATAAAAATCACACCCTGTGTGACGGTAGCGGCGCCTTTGATACATTTTGTCATCGATATGTGTTTATAATGTGTTTATAGCCACGTGTCACGTGAAGCTTGACCAATCACTTTGTTGACGGGTCTGACCAATCAGAACGTTGACGGGTCTGACCAATCAGAACGTTGACGGTGAACACGGACAAAGTCAGGTATAGAGCAGGATCCGCTCTATACCTATAAAGGTATAGAGCGACTAGCGCCGCTAAAAATGACGGGTCTGACCAATCAGAACGTTGACGGGTCTGACCAATCAGAACGTTGACGGGTCTGACCAATCAGAACGTTGACGGTGAACACGGACAAAGTCAGGTATAGAGCAGGATCAGCGCCGCTAAAAATGACGGGTCTGACCAATCAGAACGTTGACGGGTCTGACCAATCAGAACGTTGACGGTGAACACGGACAAAGTCAGGTATAGAGCAGGTTGTTAGGAATGCTTGGCAACAGTTTGTGTTATGTGTGAATTCACACCAGATCTTCTGCCAGTTTAAATAAGATGTGAAGCTTTCTTAAAATAGTCAATCCGTCTCAGTACGTCGAAGAGGAAGTTTGTTTTCAGGCGGACTCTACTGTGACAATCCAAGAGGGAGAGAGACAGGGAATATATAGAGATCTTTCAGCCCAAAGAGAACCTACGTATATTTTCATATAACATGGATAGCAGCAGATTTTGCCATGAAGGAGCGGTGGCTCAAATCGTCAGTCCTGTAGACAGCCAGAAACAAAGAGACGACACAGATGAACAAGGATCTTACCGAGACTTGAACACAACAAGGACAAGTAAGACTACAACCAATGATGTACACAGCGGACAGGCTGGTGGCCAACCTGGAGTAAAACCTTTCCACTGCAAACAATGTGACAAGAATTTCAGTCAGTCGAGTAGTCTGACAAGACACCTGGGTGTCCACAGTGGAGTAAAACCTTTCCAGTGTCAACAGTGTAGCAAGAGTTTCAGTCAGTTGAGTGATCTGAAAAGACACCTGCGTGTCCACAGTGTCCACAGTGGAGAAAAACCTTTCATCTGTAAACAGTGTCGCAAGAGTTTCGATCGGTTGAGTAATCTGAAGATACACTTGCGTGTCCACAGTGGAGAAAAGCCTTACCACTGTAAACATTGTGACAAGAGTTTCTGTCAGTCGGGTAATCTGACAAAACACCTGCGTGTCCACAGTGGAGTAAAACCTTTCATCTGTAAACAGTGTCACAAGAGTTTCGATCGGTCGAGTAATCTGAAAACACACTTGCGTTTCCACAGTGGAGTAAAACCTTTTCACTGTAAACAGTGTGACAAGAGTTTCAGTCAATCGAGTAATCTTAAGAGACACTTGCGTGTCCACAGTGGAGAAAAGCCTTACCACTGTAAGCAGTGTAGCAAGAATTTCAGTCAGTTGAGTAATCTGAAGACACACCTGCTTATCCACAATGGGGAAAAAACCTTTCGCAGGAGTTTCAATCAGTTTGCTGCGATGGGACGCTAGCTTGCAAATTTGCTATTTGACGGTGAGAAAACGCTATGTTACTTCCGCCAAATGAGTCAAATTTTCGCCAGAAACAGACTGTATCAAATATGAGTGACTGACTATCATAAACGATACAGAGCCACCTCCCTGACAATATCACAGAGACAGTTTGTTTATTTTTGGACCACAATTCTTATATGAGACGATTTTAAGATGACCCAATGTTATTCTCCTCGAGAAATTACTTCCGCAACCCAGGGGATGAACGAGTGACGTCAGGACTTCTGTACCGCAGTATAAGGAGCAACACCACCAGGTTCATGAACAGCATCCACCTGGCTACCGTCAGACTGCTGAACAAGGCATGAGTACAGCCTGTTGTCAGGCTGGTCTTAGACTTTTGCTCTTCCTTGGACCTACACTGTGTATTAATACCAGGGACAACTGACTTTAAGGGGATGTAAATTGATTTTTTTTTTCAATTGATTTTTTATTTTATTTTGAACACTGTTAAAAGACAACATTTTAGGGGTGGAATGGGCATGAAGGGGGTATGAAGGAACAGTACAAGGTATATAATGATGACTGATTTATAATACATTTTACTTTATATAATACTGATAATGACTTTGATATTTGTATTTCATTCACTCTTTCTATGTCTATATTATTTATCATAAGTGTTTTGTCTGAATGAATAGGTCGGTTTCCAAATATAATCTTTTTTTTCCCGCTTAACTTTAGTGTGAGTTTATTTGAGTCAAACCGACTCTGTAACTTCTTCATTTCATGACCTACAGTATCCAGGAGTTGTTCCAGGTTATCCCCACAGCAGAGCAAGTTTGTGTCATCTGTGAACATTAGTAATGTGGAAACCTTATACATATCATTTACATATAGAATAAACAGCAATGGGCCTAGTATTGATCACTGAGGGACCCCACACTTTACCTGCATTAGTTTTGATTTGCAGTTCATGAATTGTACATATTGATTCCTGTTTTTTAGATAACTGGTTATCCAAGTGAGTGGCATACCTCTTATCCTGTATCTATGAAGTTTTTTTTTTAACAATATTTGATAATCAACACAACAGTGTCAAATGCATTTTGAAGATCTACAGTAGGTATACACCTACGACATATTCTTTGTTTTCAATAGCAGTAGTTTTTTCTGTTACGTAACTCTGTAACGCTAATGTGGTGGTCCTATTTTTTCTAAATCCATACTGTTGGTCACACAGAATATTTTGTTTAGTGATAAAATAATAGTTGGAGAATTGAGGGATAGTTTGGTAGTTTGGAGAATTGAGGGAGTAGAGTAACCGGCCTATAATTTGAGAATATATGTTTGTGTCCTGCTTTATATATTGGAATGACTTAAGCGGTTTTAATTTCACTTGGAAAAACACCAGTTGTCAGGGATTGATCGCAGACACGTGTAAGGGGTTTCACCACACATTCAATAATGTTCTTAACATGTATGCTATTACAGTCAGTTGACTTCTTATCCTTACATTCTTTGACAAGTTCTATAATTTCCTTCTCATTTGTTCCCCTTAAAACCATACTTTCAGCACATCTTCAATTTCCTCATTTATACTACCTGTATTTACTATGCTCTCAAACTAAGTAGGACCAATTCCAACAAAGAAGTCATTAAATTCCTCTGAGATCATAGTAAGGTCTAACCTGACTCTGTCAAATGGAAGAAGCTTGCGACACACATTTTGTTTCACAGATTTCCGGAGGGAGGGGGGTTTACCAGGCTAAGTAAGGTCATCTATCGTTATATTATTGCTGTTTAGAAAATGATGTAGATCCTGGCTTTCCAGCTCTGTTTTTAATAATCTAACTTAACACTTACCATGTATTTATTATGTTATTATTAACTTAATCTCCAGTAAATTGCTATACTAGTTCGTTTTGCTGCTTTTCATTATTCTAAATCAATTTATTTTTGTGGGTCTTATATTTAAATTCAGCTTCTTTTGTTCTTTAAAACATCTTTATATAATAGGTTTTGATTCCCTTTGCCAATCATGATTTTTCCGCTGCTTTTTGTTGAACTACTTTCTTTACAAGAGGACAGCTTTTGTCATAAAGTTCTGTTACAATGGACATGAATGAATTATAAGCTGTGTCTGTATCTTCCACATATATTCCGGCAGAGTACTTCTCATACCCCTCTATGTCAACCTCCTCAGACTGATTTTTAACTAGGTTTCAGATATTGCAATTACAGTGAAAGGATTATTCATTTATTTTAAACATTTTTTAATCTTAGCTTTCAGCTTGCTTTCAAGCTTCTACTATTAAAATGTATAATTGATATTGCTCCATTTGTTGTTATATTCTTGGTAAATTGATCTACAGTGTAGTATTCACAGTTCCATTGAGTGTAGTTAATGAGGAAGTTATTCACAGGGTCAATATTATTCTCCATGTCATGTCCTTTATGTTCAGTGAAATCAAAAGTTTTCAAACCAAGTTCTTCATATTCAGTTATCAGTGCTTGTTGGTTAAACACACCAGTTGAAGAAAGACTATTGTCAATACTGATCATTATCGGTTGATAATGTCACCAAGTTTTACCCACTGTTCCCCGTGGACTGAGAATCAGACAAATTTGTCCAACTGCTCAATATTCCTGATGCACTATTACTTTGGCTTGCTCTGCTTGCCCATTCAATTTTATTAACACCTTGCAGTTTGCAGACCAAGTAGATTGAATCTTTCCCTGTTTCCTGAGGAACCTTGCTTGCTTAGCAATTTCAGCATTTTTCTTTGTAAGATGCTCATTAATGTAAACATTAGAGCCCTTCAAATGCCTGCCCTGCCTAAGCAGATCGACTTCCTATTTGCAAAGCGTACAATTACAGCAGGATTTTCCTTCAGGTTCGTTGTTGGTAGAGTATGGCAGGCCTCAATGCTGCTTTTGTCAATTGATATGTTTTTGCCAAGAAGGAATGCAGTTACCTGCTCCTCTGTTGACTCCTCCTGATCTGGACTGTCTACTCTCTTGTCCCTCGTCAGGGCATGTGAGTATGACCGTGGTTTAATCTTCAGACCAGTTATTATGACGTCATTCATTCGTGAGTACTGCTCTAAGTCAGACACTCTGTTTTTCCAGGTAATCAGTTCTCTTCACCAGCTCTGCGTTCTGTATCCTTGTCTTAGACGAGGGTGTTTTCTGGCAGAGTGCAAGTTTAGATCTTAAAACAAGACCAGGAGACCTGGTTCTGCCAGACCCAGAATAAGTACTTTACAAGATCACTACGTCACGGCTAAGCCGGACTTCACATGACGTGTCAGCCTGTGTCTATGCCCATGTATGGACGAAAGGGGGACAGCCTTTTATAAGCCTTCACATGACGTGTCAGCCTGTGTATGCCCATATATGGAGGAAAGGGGGACAGCCTTTTACAAGCCTTCACATGACATGTCAACGTGACCAACAGGTACAAAACATGCCCATGTATGGACGGAAGGGGGGACAGACTTTTATGGCTGGGGCCTAAGGGCAAAGGGGGCATGTCCATGTATGGAGAAAACAGGTACAAAACATGTCCATGTATGGACGGAAGGGGACAGACTTTTATGGCTGGGGCCTAAGGGCAAAGGGGGCATGCCCATGTATGGAGAAAACAGGTACAAAGCCTCATGTAGGCCGACCCCTTGGGTCTGGCAAACAGTAAACCAGGCCATATTTTCACCAAACTTTTCTAAATAATTGTGTTAATAAATAATAATTTGAAATGTTTTGGTAGGACATGATTTGTGATTTGTCCCAATTCTGAAGAAAGGGTATATATATATATATATATATATATATATATATATATATATATATATATATATATATATATATATATATACCTTTTGTGTAATCTGAGTACTCTAACACATTACTTTGTAACACATTACCAACAGTGGTTGTGAGCTTGTAGATTAGCCATAAATATGGATAATGATAAACATTTACAATCTAGGCATTTAGCTGGTCAGTTTTGCCTGCACAAATTGGCGTTGTTAGGAATGCTTGGCAACAGGTTGTGTTGTGTCTGAATTCCCACCAGATCTTTGGTCAGACTATTTAAGATGGGAAGTCTTAAAATAGTCAATCTGTCTCAATACGTTTAAAGGAAGGGTTGTTTTCAGGCAGAATCTACTGTGACAGTCCAAGAGGGAGACAGACAGGGGATATAGAGACATCTTTCAGCCCAAAGAGAACTTACATATGTTTCCACATAACATGGATATCAGCAGCTTTGACCATGAAGGAGCGGTGGCTCAAATCGGCCCTGTAGAAATCCAGAAACGAAGAGACGACACAGAGGAACCAGGATCTTACCGAGACTTTAACTCAAAAAGGACAAGTAAAAATACAACCAATGACGTACACAGCGGACAGGCTGGTGGACAACCTGGAGTAAAACCTTTTCACTGTAAACAGTGTGACAAGAGTTTCGATCGTTCGAGGAATCTGCAGACACACCTGCGTGTCCACAGTGGAGAAAAGCCTTTCCACTGTAAACAGTGTGGCAAGAGTTTCAGCTGTTTGAGTAGTCTGAATATACACCTGCGTGTTCACAGTGGAGAAAAACCTTTCCACTGTAAACAGTGTGACAAGAGTTTCAGTCAGTCGTGTAATCTGAAGACACACTTGCATATCCACAGCGGAGAAAAGCCTTTCCATTGTAAACATTGTGACAAGAGTTTCATTCAGTCTGGTTATCTGAAGAAACACTTGAGTATCCACAGTGGAGAAAAGCCTTTCCACTGTAAACAGTGCCACAAGAGTTTCATTTTGTCGAGTAGTCTGAAGATACACTTGCGTGTCCACAGTGGAGAAAAGCCTTACCACTGTAGGCATTGTAGCAAGAATTTCAGTCATTTAAATACTCTGAAGGCACACCTGCGTATCCACACTGAGGAAAACACATGTTTCAATCAGTGATATGTTCTAAGTGTGCTGCAATGAGACGCCAGCTTGCAAATTGGCTATTTTTTCTGTTTTTATTCGACAGCATTGTACGACAAAGTATAAAATAGGGCTTGCAGACTAGCCAAGAACAACTCAGGACTCTTGGATCACGGCCCTGATGTTGGATAGGAGGGAATGGACCACATATTCAACATCACAGTCTTGAGCTCTGCTGTGTAGCTCTGCAGGAACTGTACAAAAAGCAGTGTGTAGTCAAAGCCCAGCACATCATCAAGGACAAGCACAACCCCAGCCACAAACTGTTCAAACCCCTACAATGACCACGGCCGGGCAAGGAGGCCTACCGCAGTTTCAAGAGCAACACCACCAGGTTCATGAACAGCTTCCAACCGGCTACCGTCAGACTGCAGAACAAGTTATGAGCGCCGCCTGTCATCAGGCTGGTCTTAGACTTTTGCTCTTCCTTGGACCTACCTGTGGATTATACCAGGGACAAGTGACTCCGACTTTTTTTTTGCTCTTCCTAATGGACCCACCTGTGGATTATACCAGTGTCAATTTGCCTTATGTGGATTATAAGGGGAAGTGAAAGGCAGTGGAATCGAGCTGAAACCTTTCCCATAGACATGATTGGTGTCACGGACTGGCCACATGAAGTCATTGAACAATCAAACATCAAACAATATAATAATTAGTAAATGATAAACAAAGTGAAATAAAATGAGACACATAATTAATAATAAAAACAGTTTTACCCCTCTTCCTCCCCAATTTAGGCATTATGCCAATTCAATCAGAAACACTCACGTCAAAGTACATTTAACCATTTATTGCCACAAATGGAATACAGTTAAGCTTGGCGTTAAAGCTCCGCTCTTGGGAGAATATTCACTGAATTTTATCGACGCAGCCTGCTAAGCATATATTCAGGGAATGCTTAAGCAAATCCCCCATAGGGATACAATGTCAACAATAAGCAGTACATTGACCTATTAGTTATAATTAGCAGATATATATGATAAACACAAGTATTTGAGCCTATGCAAGACTCTAAACAAAGCAGATATACATGATAACTACAGTTATTTTAGCCTATGCCAGACTCTAAACAAAGAAGATACATGATAATCACTAGAAAATGTGCTCCTCGGAGCACAGGTCTCCGCCAGTACTATTCCTGTCTTACCTCACTTTGAAAGAGACCAAGACTCTTTCAAAGTGACACATCTATTTATAGGCCGCTATACGTCATGCGTCTCACTAGCCAATCAGAGCACACTCTTTCAACGTATTGTCACGTGTCACGTGAGGCTTGACCAATGTTAGCTTGGCCGAGGGGGGGAGACGGAAAGTGAAAACATAGTCTCCTGGCGGAGACAACAAGTATTTGAGCCTATGCCAGACTTTAATCAAAAGGTGCTGGGGTGAAGGAGGAGCTAGCAAAATGCATTGGTTCAGCAACCAAGAAAGACCTAGAGAATATGAAGCCGTATTTAAAGGAACCTCTTTGCTCATGCGTGAGCTGTGATTTGATAATGAGTGTGTGACGTAATGACCAGCAGTGCTGTGAATGGGGAATAGAAAGCTGTTGTTCACATCTGCTGACTGTCAGCTGGTTACATCTTTGGCGTGTCCTGCATGAACTAACGCTATGCTTCATTAAATTCCTCTCCACACACATTTATGTGTGTTGTCACTTCTCTTGCATCCTACTGGCTCACCCGCTAGTTCGGAGCTCCCACCGGGAGGACGTTGAGCCTTCATCCTACTCCTCCCGCCAAACACTCCCTGTTGACAGGTGCTTCCCAAGCCCGTAGGAGTAGGTGCAGTTACAAGTATCACCCTCCGGCCCCGATCCTTTCTTCCGAACACGGGCCAATTGTGTTTGTATAGACACTCGACAAAGTCCGATGCACCACGTTGGATTTGAACCGCCAAACTCCACGGTGGTGGGTAGTCCCTACCACTGCACCACCAGAGCACCTGCACCCCAAGTAACACATGCTACTTCCAGCTAAGGAATATACAGTAGCTAGAGTCAAATGATTCCTGTCATTTGCAGATCTTGAAAAGGTAATTCATGCTTTTATTGCTTCACGTTTAGATTATTGTGATTCTATTCATTCTGGCCTCTGCAACAAACAAACAAAAAATATATCCCGTCTCCAACTAGTACATAATTCAGCTCCTAGAACCTGCTTCAACTGCTCTTCACTGCTTACCTGTTAGTTTCAGAATTGATTTGAAGATTTTACTGTTGACTTTTAAAGCCGTGAATGGGCAGGCTCCCAGTTACATCTCAGATATGCTGATCCCTTACGAGCTTGTGTGCAGCCTCAGATCCTCAGACATGGCCCACTTGATCGTTCCCAAAGCCCGCCTCATCGCAAAGGGCGGCCGGGCTTTTGCCGTCCGTGCCCCTAGGCTTGGGAACGCCATACCTGATGACCAAAGGCTTGCAAAAAAACTTCTGAAAACTCACCTCTATATTAAGTCCTTTGCTTAAATCTTTTTGCCATTTTTATGTTTTATTGATTATATCTTTGTGTGTTCATTATACATTTAGTGGGTTGTTGTTATTGTGCTATTTCATTCACTGATCTTTTGCTGTAGTTTTATCTCCAATGTTTATCATGCTACTCTTTCGCCTTGTCTAATTACGTTTTCGAGGACCCCCTCGAAAACGAGATACTACATCTCAAGGGGTTATTCCTAATTAAGAAATGCAATCATCATCTTGTAAAGTACTTTGTGACTATGCAAAAAAAAAAGCACTATGCAAATATAACCTCATTATCATTAACATTATATGGTCATGCGCAAATATGGGACCGAGAACTTAAAACTCGGAGCACGCATCAGCAAGGACTTGAGGGAGTGTGGTGCTCGGTGTCGAGTCATTCAGATATGCGCTTCTCCAGAAACAATGATCCGACTGATATGCCCATATATAGGCATATGCAGAGATCCAGTTGTCCAGAGCCGCCGATCCACCCAATATGCCCATGTAGCCTATGGGCATATTGCCCATACATGGGCTTTGGCCCACAAATTGGGAATTGCTGCCGTATGCTCAAGTAAGAGATATATTTCTTAATATTACATTTTTGCCAGACCCGAAGGGTAGCCAGATAAGTCCCAGTCAGAAAAGCCCCCTTTCGTCCATACATGGGCATGTTTTGTACCTGTTTTCTCCATACATGGGCAAAAAACATGGCCCCGTCCGTTTGTCCTTAGGTCCCAGCCAGAAAAGTCTGTCCCCCTTTCGTCCATACATGGGCATAGACACAGGCTGACACGTCATGTGAGGTCCGGCTTAGCCTGGGTCTGGCAGAACCAGGTCTCCTGGTCTTGTTAATTTGTGGCAGCCAAATTGCTCAGATTACTCACATTACCTTTTGTGTAATCGGAGTACTCTAACGCGTTACTTTGTAACACATTACCCCCAACACTGGTTGTGAGCTTGTAGATTATTATTAGTCATGAATACGTGTAATGATAAAGACTACAATCTAGGGCCTAGATTGACCAGCCTATCTGACCAGCAAAATGCCTAGATGCTAGGCATTTAGCTGGTCAGATTTGCCTGCACAAATTGGCATTGTTAGGAATGCTTGGCAACAGTTTGTGTTATGTGTGAATTCACACCAGATCTTCTGTCAGTTTATATAAGGTGTGAAGCTGTCTTAAAACAGTCAATCCGTCTCAGTACGTCTAAGAGAAAGTTTGTTTTCAGGCAGACTCTACTGTGACAATCCAAGAGGGAGAGAGACAGGGAATATATAGAAATCTTTCAGCCCAAAGAGAACCTATGTATATTTTCATATAACATGGATAGCAGCAGATTTTTCCATGAAGGAGCGGTGGCTCAAATCGACAGCCCTGAACAAGGATCTTACCGAGACTTTAACTCAACAAGGACAAGTAAGAATACAACCAATGACGTACACAGCGGACAGGCTGGTGGCCAACCTGGAGTAAAACCTTTCCACTGTAAACAATGTGACAAGAGTTTCAGTCAGTCGAGTAATCTGTCAAGACACCTGCGTGTCCACAGTGGAGAAAAACCTTTCATCTGTAAACAGTGTCGCAAGAGTTTCGATCAGTCGAGTAATCTGAAGACACACCTGCGTGTCCACAGTGGAGCAAAGCCTTTCCACTGTAAACAGTGTGACAAGAGTTTTAGACAGTCGAGTGATCTGACGAAGCACCTGCGTATCCACAGTGGAGCAAAGCCTTTCCACTGTAAACAGTGTGACAAGAGTTTTAGACAGTCGAGTTATCTGTCAAAACACCTGCGTGTCCACAGTGGAGTAAAACCTTTCCACTGTAAACAGTGTGACAAGAGTTTTAGACAGTCGAGTTATCTGTCAAAACACCTGCGTGTCCACAGTGGAGTAAAACCTTTCCACTGTCAACAGTGTGACAAGAGTTTTAGACAGTCGAGTAATCTGTCAAAACACCTGCGTGTCCACAGTGGAGTAAAACCTTTCCACTGTAAACAGTGTGGCAAGAGTTTCAATCAGTTGAGTAATCTGAAGACACACTTGCGTTTCCACAGTGGAGAAAAACCTTTCCTCTGTAAACAGTGTGGCAAGAGTTTCAGTCTGTCGAGTCATCTGAAGACACACCTGCGTGTCCACAGTGGAGAAAAGCCTTACCACTGTAAACAGTGTGACAAGAGTTTCAATCAGTCGAGTAGTCTGAAGATACACTTGCGTATCCACAGTGGAGAAACACCTTTCCATTGTAAACAGTGTGTCAAGAGTTTCAGTCAGTCTGGTGATCTGACAAAACACATGCGTGTCCACAGTGGAGAAAAGCCTTACCACTGTAAACAGTGTGAAAAGAATTTCAGTCAGTCTCGTGATCTGACAAAACACCTGCGTGTCCACAGTGGAGAGAACAGCATTGTACGACAAAGTGTGCTACTTCCAGCTAAGGAACATGTAGCTCATCCCTGAGTAGAAACAACGATCCGACTGATATGCCCATAATAGGCTGGTGCCCTGGTCTAGTGTTATATAAAAAATGATGTGATTTGCCAACTATTCAGGGGCCCATTTGCAATATTCTCACCACCCAACAGTTTGTGACATCACGATCACATGCCCTGTATTGCTCACATCTTACAGAGAAGCATCACTGTGAGTCTCTCTGACAGCGGATTTGTCGGTGCGTTGGCCGAGTGTCGCAAAACTGTGGGCCATTTCAAGCACAGCCAGGCTAACACAGCGGAGGTGCACGCAGAACAAAAGGCACTCGAACAGCAGGAGGAGCCACTGATCCAAGACGTTCCAACATGGTGGAATTCCATGTTGGAAATGGTCAAGCGCTTGACGCGCAACCAAGCTGCAATAAAAGAAACCCTGGATCAACAGCAGCATAAACTTGTTATGCTGACGGTACCAGAATGGGACAAAATCGGGAGACTGGCAACCCTTCTAGAGCCCTGCTGGTAAGCCTTCCATCATATAATGTGACCATTCATTGTAGGCTGAAATTAAATTAATATTGAACGTTAATCTACTATTAAATGTAACAACTTGTGTCCAAGTAATATACTTGTGTCTTTTCCCCCCCTAGCTGTACGTTGGGTTGGCTCCCACAGTGTCAGTTTGCTCACCACCAGTTCAGGGTGTCCAGCCAGCTAGCCTGATCCTTCTCTCTCTACAGCGAGTGGTGCGGTCGGCAGAGCGCATAAAGGGAGGTGAGCTCCCCGCGCTCCAGGAACTGTACACAAAGCGGTGTGTAGTCAAAGCCCAGCGCATCATCAAGGACAAGCACCACCCCAGCCACAAATTGTTCAAACCCCTACAACGACCGCGGCCGGGCAAGGAGGCCTACCGCAGTATCAAGAGCAACACCACCAGGTTCATGAACAGCTTCCACCCGGCTACCGTCAGACTGCTGTTATGAGCACCGCCTGTCGTCAGACTGGTCTTAGACTTTTGCCCTTCCTTGGACCTACCTGTGGATTATACCAGGGACAAGTGACTCAGACTTTTTTTTTTGCTCTTCCTCATGGACCCACCTGCGGAATATACCAGTGTCAGTTTACCTTAAGTGGATTATATGGTCGACACGCGGTGACTTTTTTTTTTGCTGACTTGTTTTTTGTGTTTTCTTGCACCTTAACTAATGTCCATAGTATCACGTACAGTAGGCCTATACATCTGTTGCTATGCTCGCGCACCTTTATATCTTACCTCAGGTACTATATGTAAATATGTAGATAATGTTTTTATTTAAAAACGATAGAACTTGCACAAAAACAAATTTTACCAACTTGTTTTTATTTATTTAAATCTGTGATGTGACAAAAAAGCTGACATTGTCCTTGACCCACGGGAGGTCTCCATAGAGGTCCACATAATGTTGTCCGCCCATGTTACAACAAGAAGGGGAAAAAAAAAACTAAGTGGGATAATGTTTCAGAGAACTGTTTTAATGACCCCTGATGTGCATATGTTTAAGCCATGGACCCCCATTTGATAGGCTAACGTACCGTTAATGTTTTGTCTGCACTTTTGAAATGTCAACCTTTTTTAAATAATGGAAGTCAATGGGGCTTGGATTGTCTACATTTGGGCATGGGTGACATCATCGGCTAGATGGCTACAGACCGTCTTTAAGAGGAAGTGAATGCCGGTAAAAACCTTGCCCAAATATGGAGTCATATAGACGACTAGTCATATAGAGAGTCTTATAGACGACTGGCGTCAAAGACTGACCACATGAAGTCTGAGATACACATGAAAGTTATTGGATCCAGTCTTGTTTTTGAGCGGTGTAGCCGCTCCTATAAGTGGGGTTGGGAATTCGTCTTTCCCTGTACTGTGATTGGCTGACTCTATTCACACCCTTTTCGCCATACCGTGATTGGCTGACTCTATTCAGACCCTTTGCGTTGATTGGCTAGCGAGACGCATGATGAAATAATAACCTATAAATAGCACCACGCACTTCAAAACATCCTTTTTTTTAAGTGAGCTTCCATCACTGTGATGACCACTGTTGTTTCTAAATAACACCGCTCACTTCACACTGGGTGTGACTTTTATCCATTGAACAAAGGTCAGGTAGGTTATTGTGGCCCTGCAATGTCCGGAATTTGCCAGTCAGGATGGAATATGAAAAATCGTACAGATCTGTCTTGATTACTTGACTATAGAGATAATGTGTACCGATTTGCGTGATGTTTGGACAGAATTTGTATAGGAATAAAGTTTTTTTTTTTTTTTTTTTGTGCAAAAATTGGCCTCCTGGTGGCACTATAATAGGGTAATATTAAAAGTGTGGCATTTGTTCCTCAACGTAGTGCAAATCTGCGTACAAATTTTCACCGCAATCGGATGCTGCGTTCATGATTTGCGGGCCACTACGGCAAACTTTAGATGTCAATCTTAGCCAATCATGATGGAATATGAAAGATGAGCCGTCTTGATCACATGACTATAGAGATCATGTGTACCGATTTGTGTGAAATTTGGATAAAATCTGAAGGAGTAATATAAAAAAATGTGCTTTACATAAGTTTTCCTCCTGGTGGCGCTATAAAAAGCAGATGTGAAAAATGCAGGGCAAACCTTTTCTTTGGCCTCTAGGGAGTGTGCATAAAACATTTTACACAGTGGAGTTATAGGTAAAATTTGATATTTTGAAAGATTTGAACATTTTCAAGTGGCATTTCTTTCTTGGCCTAGTGGTAATGTGTGTGCAACATTTCACGGAGATCGCACACTGTGTTTATGATTTGAGGCATTTTGTTCAAAACGGAGCACTCCTGCAAACTTTGGAAGCCAATCTTAGCCAATCAGGATGGAATATGAACAATCTGGAAGACCAATTTGCGGGATGTGTTCAAAAAATGAGTTTAGCAAAAAACGGCCTCCTGGTGGTGCTATAACAGGCCCATGTGAGAAATTTGGGGCAGAGGTTCTGCTTTGGTATCCAGGGAGTGTGTGTGCACAGTTTCGCATCGATCAAGCCAACAGTGCCGGAGATTAGCTGTTCTCCAATCTGGGAACCCATCGCCAAATGAAAAGGAAAAACAGCGCCCTCTGCTGTTTTTTACTATCTCACTTGCCTCTGGGAGGAAGTCGACGTAGCACAAGTACACAAGGAAACCGGGGTTTTGGTCTGCCTTCAGCCTTTCACCTCCGGTGGTGCGCTTATGTTTTCATTCCCACTAACAATATTTCTACACGGAACACTAACCACTTCTCCCAAAGAACATGGATCATTTTGGTTATAAGCCCACTTGGTTCTATGATGAAAGAGCAAGTTAAAATGTGAATATCTTTCCGTGGTTTTGTCTGCTCCGAGGACGCTATTGTTAAATAAGTTTCGGTTTGTTTCTAGTGGGGAAGGATCGGCAGACACGTAAATCCCGCCCACTACATTTGATTGGGTAAAGCGCGGCCTGCTTCCTGATCTGAAGGCACGCCCACTTGTAGGCCAGTGCGTACGCGATATGACGAACCCCCCCTGAAATAAGTCTGGCAGTGAAAGAGTTAAGCTGGACAGTAGTGGTCCCCTGGTGGGTGAAGGCTTAAGGGTGACAAACGTCACAACATTCTGTCTAATTGTCCCCGCATGAGTCACGTCTCTCCCTCCCCTCGTCTTCCACGTCCTTTTATTTCTCCTCCCAGCTCCTGTCTACCTTCATGAGCTGTTGACAGCTCGTCCTGTTGTCCCCATAAACATGTCCGCCCTCCTCCCTATATAACCTCATTTGCGGCGCGCACGCTGCATAGCTTTGGCCTGAGGTTTTTCCTTATTCCTCTCTCTCTCTCTCTCTCTCTCTCTCTCTGCTTGCATTGTTTCCATGTCTTCTATTCCAGTGTGTCGTACTATACTGCAGTCTAGTTCTTGCATGCCAGAGTGGAATTGGGAGCTCAGGACCTACCTGGAGCTGCACCAGGCAACTGTGCTGCACTCAGCTCCAGTGTTGCCAGATTTTGCAAGAGAAACAAGCAACCCGGTCTATGAACAAGCCCAAAAAATATATTTTTTTGGAATATTTTTAAGACATTTTAACAACGCAAATCTGGTACGGGGGACCCTGGCACAAAGTATTTTCAGATGGAAGGTCCGTCGCCAAATACATGTTAATTTGGGGGTCCAAACAATGGTCTAAACAACATTAATCAAGCCCACATAAGCAACTACACTTTAGAAACAAACCCCAAAAAATGCAACCCTCAACTATCCATGTTTAAATATTTACAAGCGACTTTACAGGAAAACAAGTCTAAAGTCACTTATAATAAGCAGCCATGGCAACACTGCTCATCTCTCTCTCTCTCTCTATCTCTCTCTCTCTCTCTCTCTCTCCCTCTGTCCCTCTGGCTTGCTTTCTCTCTTCCCTCTCAAAGGGATCGGCGTGTTGTTCTTTGATGCCACGAGAGACGAAAAGAAAGCGAGGGAGAGAGAGAGAGAGAGGGAGGGAGGGAGGGAGAGAGAAAGCAATAGACCTGCACAGCTGTCAGATGTTCTGAAGAGGAGAGCAGAAGCTCCAAGCAGAAAGCACTGGGCCTGCAGCCAGTACCATCACTCCAGACTTTATGGGCTGGTGACCCTGAACATTCTGCATGGCCATCCATCTCACTTCCACTGCTGTCCAATGGTGGAAAAAGTAATCAAGTTTTTTCTTAAAGTACCGCAAGTAAAAGTACCAAAGTGTTTGAAAATAGCAGATCTACAAGCTCACAACACGCGTTGTGAGCTTGTACAGTAAATCGACTATTTTCAAACAGCATAGCCATAGGTATAAAATAGGGCTAAAGTGGTTAATATATGTTTTATAATGTAATAATGCATATCTGCAAAGTAGCTAGTAACTAAAGTTTTCAAATAATTGTAGTGGACTAAAAGCACAACGTTTGCCACTGAGATGTAGTGGAGTAGAAGTAAAAGTATAGACAATTGGAAATACTCCAGTAAAGTAAAGCTACCTCAAAATTGTACTTAAGTACAGTACTTGAGTAAATGAACTTAGTTACTTTACACCCCTGCTGCTGTCTAATGCAGGGGTCCTTGAGGGAGTTCCAGGGGGTCCCCAGCTAAATGATAGATAGTTGGGAACCAAATGAATCCTTATGGGTCTGTAACTCTGAGAGTGTACAAATGGAACCAAATGGACCCTAACGGGTCCATTTGGTTCCATTTGTACACTCTCAGAGTTACATTAATATTGATTTTACATTATAAATTGGGGTCCCAGAGATAGAAATGCCATTAAATGGGGGTCCGTGGCCTAATGCATGTCAAACTGGGGGTCCTTGAAATTAGAATGGTTGAAAATCACTGCTAGAGCCTTAAAAAATCTTCTCTCATGAGGGGCTCTGGCATATCTTTTCAAATGTGGGTCACCGGGCTATTAAGTGTCAATTTGGGGGTCCTTGACATGAAAAAGTACACCAATGTTTTTACTTATACTGTAAGTAGCAATACCACACTGAAATACTGTAAGAGTCCAGTATTGGCATAAAAATATACATACGGTTTCATATGTGTTTTTCCAAAGGTTTTCAAAGTGTGTCAAAATCTTTTGAAAAGAGCAGATCTAAAAGCTTGTAGATCTGCTATTTGCGAGTACAGCGCTTAATTGTTTAATGTATATTTTGTCCACAATGACACCCCTATGGCCCCTGGGCCATAGCATGTATGGAGTGAGTAATTGAGTATGTTTTGTAATAATAATCTGTAAAGTAACTATAATTAAACTTTCCAATCAAGTAGTGGAGTAAAAAGTACAATATTTGCCTATGAGATGTAGCGGAGTAGAATTACTAAATATTGGAACATTTACATTGAGTTTTAAGTGCAGTACTTGAGTAAAGGTACTTAGTTACTAGCCACACCAGTTGTGTAAAAAGTACTAATATTGTTTACTTACGTAAAAGTATCAATACTGCAATGTAGAAATACTCAACAAGTTAAAGTACAGAATTCTAAATTTACTTACTTTCATTACTACATGAAAATATACTTAAAGTACCGAAAGTAAAAGTACTCATTGTGCAGAATGTCCCATTTCAAGTTTTCAAAATGTATTTACAAATCTTTTGAAAATAGCAGATCTAAAAGCTCACAACGCGTCGTATCGCGACGCGTTGTAAGCTTGCAGATCAACTATTTTCAAATAGCCGAAATGCATACATAGAGCGGTGGTTAATGTATGTTTACTAGTAATAATAAAACATCTACAAAGTAACTAGTAACTAAAGCTGTCAAATAATTTTAGTGGAGTAAAAGTACAAAATCTGCCTCTGAGCTGCAGTGGAGTAGAAGTATTGAAAATGGGAAATACTCCAGTAAATTAAAAAAAATCCTCAAACGTGTACTTAAGTACAGTACTTGAGTAAATGTACTTAGTTACTTTACACCACTGCTATAGCCACCACTGGTCTTCTGTGGGGCATGTTTTATCATGCCGAGAGGACCTTCTCAGGTATGTGCCAAGGTGCATGCATGGACCCCCCCCCCCCCCCCCCCCAAAGAAAAGAAGAGAAAAAAGGACTCCAGCGGTGGGACCTGCTTTAGTGGGGGTTTGGGGGTTGCGTTGGGGGGAAGGCGAAGGGGGGGGGGGTACCACTAACTCAAAAGTGTGCCGAGCAAAAACAGGTCCTGTTGATACAGTCACCGGAGCCAAATGGATAACACATTAAGCGGGCCGGCCGCACTAAGCCCGGGGGCCGGCGTTGCCAGATTTTTGCGGGGGAAATGAGCAACCGGGTCCATGAAAACAACTAGCACCTGAGCACTTTAAACCTACAGTATATGTACATCTACAAGCTCACGAGCTTGTAGATCTGCTATTTTCCCAAAACAATCTTGGGGTAAAAAGCAGTGGTGTAAAGTAACTAAGTACATTTACTCAAGTACTGTGTACTTAGGTACAATTTTTAGGTACTTTTACTTTACTGGAGTATGTCCAATTGCCTATACTTTTACTTCTACTCCACTACATCTTAGAGGCAAATATTGTACTTTTACTCCACTACAATTAGTATTTGAAAACGTTAGTTACTAGTTACTTTGCAGATATAAATTATTACATTGTAAAAAATACATTAACCACTTTAGCCCTATTGTATATATAGGCTATTTGCGACGCGTTGTGAGCTTGTTGATCTGCTATTTTCAAACATGTTAGTACTTTTACATGTGGTACTTTAAGTACATTTTGATACCAATACCTTTGTACTTTTACTTAAGTCAATTTTGAATTCCAAACTTTGACTTGCAACAGAGTACTTCTACATTGCAGTATTGATCATTTTACTTAAGTAAAACATTTGAGTACTTTTTCCACCACTGCTTATTATAATAAGCAGACATGGCAACACCGCCCGGGACTTGCGCTGGGGACCAGCTGCCGCACGTGGCCCACACTGTAAAAAAAACACACTGGAAAAACAAAACAGGAGCTTACACTAATAGAGATTGCATTGCCGTGGGGGTGGAAGTGATTTACCTGACCCACGTGTTAATGTACGCATTAACTGCTCTCCTCAGGTTAATATATTAGCACTCCGCTGTAGGTAGCTGCAACTATCGTTTATTTTCTCAGTGATTATTCCATCGATTACTTTTAGGATAAATTGAATAATCGAGAATCGATTAAAAAATAGCAAAAAATAGCAAAAATAGCAAAAGTATAGTATAAAATAGCAAACATAGCAAAAGTAGCGGATCTACAAGCTCAAAACGCGTCGCAGTGTGACGCGTTTTGAGCTTGTAGATCTGCTACTTTTGCTATTTTTGAATTGGTATCCTTATACTTTTTTTTGCCATTTTTGATTTGGAATCTTGAAAAGTAACATTTTAATTTAATTTCAAATGCATGTATTTATACGTTTGTTCATTTTATGAACTTAAATACAAATTCATTGGACGTAAAAAAGACAATAGAATACTAGTCATTAAGCTACTATAAACTGAAGTCATTAAAGCGGATCATGTTTGCATGTTTGGAATTGTAACAGCTGAAATCAATAATATATCAGTATTCCAATATTAACCTGCGGGCCGCATTAAGTGAAGGTGGGGGCCACAGTTGGCCCCCGGGCCGCCAGTTGCCCATGTATGGCCTATGACATCCCCAAAATAGAGATTGATTATTAATCTCATTAGGAGGGACAAGATCCGGTATCACCAGCGGTCCAAATGGTCCATTTCCGGATCTGACTTTGAGAAACAGTGGTTTATTAAAGCGCGTGTCTGCCACGCTACCGTTTCAGGCTTCAGTTTCAGTTGCAGCTGTTTGGCGGTGATGACATAACGTGTTTGCTGCTCCTGTTGGCTCACCTGTGTTTTTCTTTGACACAAGAGGGCCATTCTTGGGACAGGGTCAAAGGTGAGATGCGGGCTCATTTGGCTCTTGAGTGAGACCTCTGTTGACTTCTGCCTCCAATTACGGAGGTCTCTCTCTCTCTCCCTCTTTCTCTCTCTCCCTCTCTCTCTCTCTCTCGTTCTACTCGTCCTGTTGCCGACGGTTCTCTATAATATGGGGTCCGGCCGAAGATCACAGAGGCCTTGTCTGTTTGGTGGTAGTCCAAAATGTTAAACATGTTGCACAAAAACTTGCTTTCGTCCATTTTCAGATGGCATCCCCATTTTGTGCAGCCTTTATATTGTCATAAATAGTCAAAATATATAATTATGTATAAAAATGTTAATGTTAATAATATATCTATTTTTTTTTACATACAGTAGGAAAAATGACCGATCTACAAGCTTGGCTATTTTCACTAGTTTTGTGTGCGTGTGTACTGTATGTGTATGCGTGTGTGTGTGTGTGTGTGTGTGTGTGTGTGTGTGTGTGTGTGTGTGTGTGTGTGTGTGTGTGTGTGTGTTTGTGTGCGCGCGGGCGCGCACACACGTGCGTGCGTGTGTGGAGGGGGGGGTCTAAGCCCTCCTTCTCTGACCTCAGTCTCCCCATCTCTCACGTGTCAAATCCAGAAAGCAACCTTGCGATCTCCTATAACCTAATCTGAATGCATCTCAGCTATGCCCCCCTTTAAAACACTCTCTATCTCCCAAAACAATCTGTTGTACATCTGCTTGGCTCACAGCTCACCTGAAGCCTTTGTTGTGTTTTGCGTTGTCTGCATTTTGCCGTCGGCGAGACATTAAACAAAGTGACGAGTATCTCGGTATAGGAATGTCCGGGGTGTCCGTGGGGGTGGGGGTGGGGAGGTGGAAGGCATCACTTAACACCCGGTGTCATCAGTCAACGCCTGCTCTGCTACCTGAGGGTTCAAACAGGTCGTCTATGGGGAGAATGTCCCAGTTTTCTGCCCTCGTCAGCACTATACACTCCCTCACACAGTTGTCACGTCCATCACCGCCTATCTGCACGTTCATCTCTATGGACACTTAACCACTTGAACCCCTTAGCCGCCCCCATTCTGGGGCAGACATTCCGCGAAAGTATAGCTCACAAGCAGTGAAGTGAAGTAACGAAGTGCATTTACTCAAGTACTGTACTTAAGTACAATTTTGCTGTACTTTTACTTTACTGGAGTATTTCCAATTTTCAGTACTTTTACTTCTACTCCAAATATAATATTGTGCTTTTACGCCACTATCATTATTTGAAAACTTTAGGTACTAGTTACTTTGCAGATTATTATTCAAAACCACTTCAGCACTATATACATTTCGGCCAATTGAAAATAGCATATCTATAAGCTCACAATGCGTCGCGATGCGACGCATTGTGAGCTTATAGATATGCTATTTTCAAATTATTTTTATACATTTGAAAACTTGAAATGAAACCTGCATAATGAGTGCTTTCTACTTTTGGTACTTTAAGTACATTTTATACCAATACTTTTGTGCTTTTACTCAAGCACATTTTGAATTACGGACTTTTACTTGTAACAGAGTACAGTATATCTACATTGCAGTATTGATACTTTTACTTAAGTAAGAAAATGTAGAACTTTTTCCACCACTGCTTAGAAGTTATAAGCTCCAGCTACACGCTCACAACGCTGTGAGCGTGTAGACCGAGCTTGTAGATTGAGTTTGTAGATCGAGCTTGTGGATTGAGTTTGTAGATCGAGCTCGTGGATTGTGAGCTTTATAGATAGTGATCTTAGATCGGAGATTTGGCATAGAGGGAAATACTATTGTGGACCTACTGTAGTCTAGAGAGAGCCTGATCAAAACGGGGGGTCTTGATCCATCCTTGAGTCGCGGACACATTTTTATGGATCACGGAATAAATATCTACTTTTTTCCTACATTTACAAAAATGTATATATTATTTCAAAAGATTACAAAAAAGTATAAACAAAAACAATCACAACTTTTCATCAATTAAAAACAATTCCAACATATTTCTAAAGTATTTCATACATAAAATGAAAAAATCTAATAATTTCCATGAATAAATGAAAAAAAAAGAGTTCAAGAACTAGAGAAAAATAGCAGATCGAAAAGCTCACATAGTGGCACAAAATGAAGCGGTGTGAGCTTGTAGATCTGCTATTTTCACAAGTTTGGGCCCTGGACAAACATCTAATTTGGGGTCTTTTGGCTCTCTTTTGGGTCTTGAGCTAAAAAGTTTAACCAATGCACTATAGGGTTTGAGATGTCTTTCTGTTTAACAAAGCTAAAGGTAAAAAAAAAATACACATTGAGTCGTGGCGGATCGGGGCTTTCAGATTCGGCTTTGCATTTCTCTGTATCAGCTTTGTGAACCTGGTGAATTGTGTCTGCGTGTTTGAAAGGTACACAAAGCCCCCTCCAAACGCCACCTTTCTTTTTTCTTTCCGTAGATCAGCCTTGTGGCAACAGGTGAGAATCTGTGTTCTCGTCCACCGCAGCAACACAATTGAGTCAGTCAAACAAACGCGCGGCAATTGCGATTTCTATCGAGCGGCATACCTGAACTCACCTGAGCACGAACAAACACAGTGCCTTTTGCTTCTGAGCGAGCGTGTCTGTGCCGGGGCATGTCTGACACTTGAACAATGCAGTCGTGTGCTGGGTGGGATGGTGGGCCCAGTGATGCTGATGATAAAAGTCAATAGAGTTTATCAGTGGTTCTCAAACTTTTTCACGTCAAGGACCCCCAAAATGTAGCTTGTATATCTGCTATTTTTGAATAGCCAAAGTATAAAAGGTTACAATTATTGTGACGCTATTAACTAATTTAGCTGGGGACCCCCTGATACCCCCCCAAGGACCGCTGTGGGTCCCCGGACCCCACTTTGAGAACCAATGGTTTATAACACACCTAACCAAACCCTATACTCACTTTCAAAACTGCCCATAAAAACACACCTTCAGGAGGCTGCGATTCCAAACTGGCCCCTGTCAAAGTCATAACCTAATAATAATCAAAGAACGGAACAGATCGCGGTTACAAATGTTATTTTCCGGGTGAAAGAAAAGACGATCGTCCGCGCCCTCCAGACAGCTTTTGTTTACATCCTGGACACATAGTGGGTTCCGTGGGTCGACGAAATAAGGTAAAAACACTGGCAGAGTGGCGGATGAATTAATTAATGAATACCTGGCAGTCAATGTGTTAATATTTCTCATTGGTTAAATATATATAAAACCCACAGACAGGCCAAACCACGTTCAACCTGCATGGCCTCCGTATGTCATTGTGGGTGACAATGTGTCGCATTGTACTGTAATGCGTGTAAAATTGTGCTATGAGATTGTAGATTGGCTATTTTCTCTACTTTTGCGTGACATGGTCAAGAAGACCAATAAAGATCTCAAGCTTTATTATGTGTGATCCTTTTGACAAATATGTAGGCTACAAATAATATTTCATTTTTTCATTTATATGCATTTGTGTCAATACAAATATCAATCAATCAATCAAAAGCATTAACCCATTTAGACTTGAGGCCGCCTTCTAAATCCTGACCTAAGATTTCTGAAAAACTTCAAATATTTATTAAAAAATTACAACAAATGTATGTTGCTATACTGTACATAGCAACAGGAACAATAAACGGGTTCCCATCCTGAAAGGTATACTGTAGTTACAAATAGGTGTTCCCTCCCAAAATGGGTTAATTTATGAAAAACTAAAAACAACCCCAAAAAAAATCAGGAAATGCAGACCGCGGTTCGAACCGGGGACACGCATAAGATATAATTTTGCACCCATGTAGAACGAGCCCTAACCAATCAGCTATCAGTTCGCCCCATGAAGATACAAGGTTTCTGCCCGACAACGAATGTCTTCTTTAGCCTCGCTGACAAGGCTCTGCGTCAAGTCAATAAAAACGATCATGCTCGTGTAGAGAGATACTCAGAGGAACCTGGGCGTTCCGGCGAACAATGCCTCGCATTGTCTCACACTTTGGGCACAAGTGGCGCCTCTGCAAACGGCAAACGACTGGCAGACGTGCAAAAAAACGTTGCAAAACGGCTTGTTTTTGCCCAGTCAGGCCCCATAAAACCTGAGAGCTGAAGCCGGCTGCTAATTTGTGTTGTGAGGGCTGCCTGTGTTAATCACACGCTCGCCGGGAGCCCTCGCAGCGCCTGCAGCTCATTAGAGCGCTTTTAACGGCCGCCGATTGGACCGGCCAGCCGTTTTTTATTTGGCGCTGATCTGCCCGAGAGGTCAAAGGGTCACGCAGGCTCTGTGAATCAGGGAGATCAGCCTACATGAGGCGCCATTTCAGGAGGGGTGGCGAAACACTTGAGCACTCGAGCCATGTCATTGTTAGCTGAATGTTTGCCCCAGAGTAGGGAAGCTATAGGGTTCACGTGTGGGTATTTCCAAACACAGATATAAGGCAGTGGTCTGGGGACCCCCAGGGGTCCTTGAGGGGGTTCCAGTCCCCAGCAAATGTTGTTAATATATAGCATCAAACGAAGTTTAACCACTTTAACCTTTAATTTCATCCTTTGGCTATTTGACAATAGCCGATGTGACACATTGTGAGCTTGTAGATGGGCTATCTTCCAGAGAAATTTGAAAGATCATGAATTGTTTTTTAATCATTTTGAATTTTCTTAATACAAATTTAAGGGTCCTTGAAAATGTTTGAGACACTGCACTAAGGTTAATGTGGGTATTTTCAAACACAGATATAAGGCATGAGCACTAACCATGTTCCCATGGCGCTAACTGGCGCCTCGGTTCTGCTGCTTCAGGAAACCTTATTTGAACCATGTTTGTGCCTACGATGCCAGGTTTGAAAGTAATTACAAGTACACCTCACGGCAGTGTTTCCCAACCTCTTTTCCTTGGAGGCTCCATCTATTACGTCCTTTTATTCTGTGTCTTTATTTTATATTTTTACTCTGTGTCCTGAATAGAGTTTTCCTATTATGTGTTTAACTTTTTCAACTTTTACAAAATTCAGACGTCCTGTTATGTTGCTTTTGGTTACACAAATAAACGTGACTCGCCTCTCTCTTTCCTCTCGTGTGTGTGTGTGTGTGTGTGTGTGTGTGTGCGTGCGTGCGTGCGTGCGTGCGTGCGTGCGTGCGTGCGTGCGTGCGTGCGTGCGTGTGGTGTGTGTGTGTGTGTGTGTGTGTGTGTGTGTGTGTGTGTGTGTGCGTGTGCGTGTGTGTGTCTGTGTGCATGCGTTTTACCAACAGGTACAGCCTCCGCCGTTCATCTGCCCTCTGACCTCACACCACTTCCTGTCTGTTCCTGACCCGCATCGCCCTGGAAGGGTCAAAGGTCATGCCACTGGACAGATGGCAGATGGCATGTCAGCTGCATCTCAACACACACACACGCACGCACACACACCCTCACAAACACACATGCACACGCACGCACGCACGCACGCACGCACGCACGCACGCACGCACGCACGCACGCACACACACACACACACACACACACACACACACACACACACACACACACACACACACACACACCCACACCAGTGGTGGAAGGTAACTAAGTACATTTACTGAAGTACAGTGCTTAAGTACAATTTTGAGGTATTTTTATTATTCAAATATTGTACTTTTGCTCAACTACAATTATTTGAAAACTTTAGTTACTAGTTACTTTGTATAAGTTTATTATTATTATTACAAAACATACATTAACCACTTCAGCCCTATATACATTTCGTCCATTTAAAAATAGCCGATCTACAAGCTCACAATGTGTCGCCACTCGCCATGCGACGCATTGTGGGCTTGTAGATCTGCTATTTTCAAAATATGTGTATACATTTGAAAACTTGTGAGACGGGACATTAGGCATAAGGAGT